>NC_090736.1:59680649-59703149 GCF_036898095.1 Palaemon carinicauda | reverse complement strand
AATTTGAATGAAACATCGTGCCGTGTCTGTTGATCGGAGCTTTCTCACTTTTCAAAGTGCCTCTTCAGCTTATTTTGAAATTTAAAACGCATATAATTTTGGATTTTAATATCCAATTATTATTATTATTATTATTATTATTATCATTCATTATTATTATTATTATTATAATTATTATTATTATTATTATTATTATTATTATTGAGGCACTTTATGGTAGGCGTAAGAGGAGGATGATGATGATGATGATAGTTATATTATTATTATTATTATTATTATTATTATTATTATTGTCGCGAACGAAGTGAATTATCTTATATGAAATGCGATTTTTTTTAAAAGATATCTCACCCAACCTGTAGCTGAGTCATTCTCTAACCATAGATTTCGGAGCGGGGGTGAGGTGGGGTGGGAGCAGCTGATATTTTCGGCGGCGGAGACGATATCTCCTATACCAATAGATATATTCAAATGAAATATTAAGGGATTATTTAATAATATATAAGCTATGTTTGCAAATTTTCATGTTCATACCTTCTATAGGCATGATCTGACTGTCACTTTTGTTCGTGGGTGCCGACTTTTAACTAAAAAATTCAGTGAGGAGGAGCAAACTACTCCTAGAGTTTTACAGATATCCAAATGATTTTAACAGTGTTTTGATGAGTGTTATTTGAACTACATTCCTTTCAATTTTCGTATTGATGATTGACATAGAAAATCCACTGTAGCCATTTTTTGATATCCGCGGGAGTCCCATTTTCGGCGATGCCGTAAATTACTCGTAGAATACTTCACATATCTAAATGAAATTTTCAGGCATTTGTGGGGTGGATATTAAATCTGTCCATACTAATTTTCATGTTGATATCTGTCATAGAAAAGCCACAGCAAACGTTTATTTCTGTATGGGTTGGATGGTTATTTTTGGCATATTTTTCACATATCCAAATGAATATTTCAGGGATTGATGTGAAACAGTTTCTCTGGTCCTGCCAAATTTCATGGTATTATCTACAATTGAAAAGACACAGCTATCATGTAGCCTTCTTAAATATGCTGTTAAATCTAGGAATATTAAGGTGAACTGGGTGATATTGAGCGACGTCAACGAGGGAAAATGCCGATCTCATAAACAATATCTGTCCCGAGTTCATCTAGTTGTTATTATTATTATTATTATTATTATTATTATTATTATTATTATTATTATTATTATTATTATTATTATTATTATTATTATTATTATTGTCGTTCTTGTTGCTATTACCACTCGTTATTTAACTGATAATAGAAAAGGATAAAAAAAAAACGTCGTAAGAAGAGACGTCAGGAGGCAAGCAGTCTCAGAAGACCAAACAAACAAAGGCAGGCAGAATGAAAAACCCGAAAACTCAAGAGGAGTTAAATTAAAACTGTCCTCAAAGGCCTTGTGTTTAGCATCCTTCTACAACGTGACATACATCATAGCCATCTGTTTCTGTGCTGCTCTCCCTCCCCCAGAGAGAGAGAGAGAGAGAGAGAGAGAGAGAGAGAGAGAGAGAGAGAGAGAGAGAGAGTTAATTTGACATAAATTCCTATTATTATTATTATTATTATATTATTATTATTATTATTATTATTATTATTATTATTATTATTACATGCCAAGCTACAACCCTAGTTGGAAAAGCAGGATACTATAACCCCAAGGCCCCCCATAGGGAAAAATAGCCCATTGAGAAAAGAAATATGGAAATAAATAAACGATATAAGAAGTAATGAAAAATTTAAATTAAATATTTTTAAACCATTAACAACATTAAAACAGATTATTAACATATAGACTATAAAAAAACTTACGTGAGTCTGTTCAACATGAAAATATTTGCTGCAGGTTTGAACTTTTGAAGTTATACTGATTGAAACACCCTATTAGGAAGATCATTCCAGAACTTGGTCACAGCTGGAATAAAACTTCTAGAATTCTGTGTAGTATTGAGCCTCATAATGGAGAAAGCCTGACTATTAGAGTTAACTGCGTGCCTAGTATTACGAACAGGATGGTTCAGTCCAGGAAGATCTGAATGTAAAGGATGGTCAGAATTATGAAAAATCTTATGCAACATGCCTAATGAACTAATTTAACAACGGTGACAAAGATTAATATCTAGATTAGGAATAAGAAATTTAATAAACCGTAAGTTTCTGTCCAACAAATTAAGATGAGAATCAGCAGCTGAAGAGCAGACAGAGAACAATACTCAAAACAAGGTAAAATGGAAGAATTGAAAAACTTCTTCAGTATTGATTGATCACCGAAAATCTTGTAAGACTTTCTCAATAAGCCAATTTTTTGCGCAATTGAAGAAGACACAGACCTAATGTGTTTCTCAAAATTAATTTGCTGTCCAGAATCATGCCTAAAATTTTAAGTCATACAGAGTTAAAGAAACATTATCAATACTGAGATCTGGATGTTGGGGAGCCACTGTCCTTGACCTACTTACAATCATACTTTGAGTTTTGTTAGGATTCAACTTCATACCCCATAATTGGCACCATGCACTAATTTTGGCTAGATCTTTATTAAGGGATTCAGCAACCCCAGATCTACATTCAGGGGATGGAATTGATGCAAAGAGAGTAGCATCATCTGCATATGCAACAAGCTTGTTTTCTAGGCCAAACCACACGTCATGTGTATATAGTATGAAAATAATTGGCCAAAAACACTACCCTGTGGAACACCAGATATCAAATTCCTATATTCACTATGGTGCCCATCAACAAAAACTGTTTGAGATCTTTTACTTAAAGACTCCATAATAATGTTAAGAAACAACCCACCCACTCCCAACTGTTTGAGTTTGAAAACAAGGGTCTCATGATTAACACGGTCCAAGGCAGCACTAAAATCATGGCCAATCATACGAACTTTCTGACCGCAATTAAGGGATTTCTTTACAGCATTGGAAATTGTAAGAAGGACATCACATGCTCCAAGGCCTTTACAAAAATCAAATTGCAAACTAGGGAATAGATGATTACTTTCAGCAAACCTATTAAGACATTCAAAAACTTTAGATAATATAGGAGTTATGGAAATTGGGCGGTAATCAGTTGGACTTGAGCTACCACAAACACATTTACATAGAGGAGTAACATTACCAATTCTCCAACAAGTGCTAAAAGCTCCTCTCCTTGCTAACGTGTGCAAAATAACAGATAACTTTGGAGCTAAGAAATTTGCAGTCTTTATAAAAAACAAAGGAAAAATACCATGTGGGTCTACACCTCCATAAGCATCAAGGTCCATCAACAGAGCTTTTATTTCACGAGACAGAAAAGCTAAACTAGTTAGTTAAGTCTCAGGAAAACAGGAATAAGGAAGTTCAAGTTTTCATTACTCTGTTTACTGTCAAAAACATCAGCCAAAAGGGTTGCCTTTTCCTTTGGACAGTGAGTGACTGAGCCATCTGGTTTAAGTGAAGGAGGAGCTGTTGCATCTACATCAAAGAAGACAGATTTAAGGGTAGACTACCATGTATGTTCCTGAGTTGTGCCAGAAAGGGTTTCTTTTATGGTTTAAATTGTATTCCTTTTCAGTTGAAGCATAAACTCTCTGAGCAAAAGCTATAAGCTGAGTATAGTTAGTCCAAATCAAATCTGATCTGTTACACTTCCAAAGATGATAGGCCTCCTGCTTCGCCAAATAAGCACGTCTACAATCATCATTGAACTATGGTTTGTCCCTCACTCGGTATCTTAGCACACGAGAAGGGATACACCTGTCAATTATGTTGACAAGATTCTCATTCAAAGGGACAACAGGATCAACAGTACTATACAATTGTGACCAATTCAATCCCAAAAGATCATGCAAAATTCCATTGCAGTCTGCTTGAGATTTCATATAGATCTCACACGAGTATGATACATCAGAGATAGGCTTGTCAGTCTTCACTACTAATGAAATCAAGCTATGATCGGATGTCTCGACTGGAGAACCAACCTTACTTGTTATAACACTAGGGTAGTCAGTGTATACGAGGTCCAAGCAGTTACCAGACCTCTGAGTAGCTTCACTTATGATTTGCTCTCAGCCTGATTCTGATGCAAAGTCTAAATCTCTTAAGCCATGGCGATCGGTAGGAGAAACAGAACTTAACCACTCCCTATGGTCAGCATTGAAATCACCAACAAAGACAAAAGATGGCTTTCTATCATCTTCTTGTATCTTATTGAAGATAGAATCATCCATGTCTGGGTTCCGTAGATCGAACACAAATAGAAGTCGTTATTCCTGCCACAAACTTTTATTACCTGAATCTCATGACATCCACATTGATAGCAGGACTTATGAGAAACAGGGTACTTATTCCTAATATACACTGCAAGTCCCCTGACCCTAGGGAGGGCATCACGTTTCAACATTATTGGCTTCTTAAAACCAGTTAAAAGAAGCTCAGATGAGTGCCTCATATTAGAAACCAAAGTTTCTGAGTACAAAAGAATATCATACTGTCTGGACGCAACTGTAACGTCTTGAATATTTGCATGAAGACCACGAATATTGCAATACAGTGGACGACATCGACGAAATCTATGACGTACTGGTCTCCGGAATCCGCTCAATGTCTCCAGACAGCATAAGAATTAAAGGTAATAGAAAAAAAGAGACATCATACTTAAAAACTAGATTAACAAGAATGATAACAAAACAATATGTACAGAAATATAAATAATGTGATTGATCAAACTCAAACTATAAAAAAAGTCGGAAAAACTGGTCAACATGGAGGAGTCTATATACCATGGAAGGCTAAATACCCTCCAGGAGGGCCACTTCAACTGAAGGGAGGATAGTAAAGATGATTTTCAGAAGAAAAAGAATCAGATAAGGAAAAGACAACCTCATGATAAACCACCAGGCATCCGTGGCCCTTCTATTAAGCCTGCCCAAAACACCATTTAAAAAAAAAAAACAAGAGGAAGAAAAAAGATAAGATAGAATAATGTACCCGAGTGTGCCCTCAAGCAAGAGAACTCTAACCCAAGACAGTAGAAGACCATGGTACAGAGGCTATGGCACTACCTAAGACTAGAGAATGATGGTTTGTTTTTATAGTGTCCTCCTAAAAGAGCTAATTACTATAGCTAAAGAGTCTCTTCTACCATTACCAAGAGGAAAATAGCCACTGAACAATTACAGTACAGTAATTGACTCCTTGAGCGAAGAAGTGTTGTAAGGTGTATGAGGAAAGACAGGAATCTGTGAAAAATATGCCAGAATATTCGGTGTATGTGTAGGCAAAGAAAAAATGAGCCGGAACGAGAGAGAGGGATTCAATGCATTACTATCTGGCTAGGCAAAGATCCAATAACTCTCTAGCGGTAATATCTCAACTGGTGACGGGCCAACCTACCACCAATCTGCTATCATCCTGCATTCAAAGAGAGAGAGAGAGAGAGAGAGAGAGAGAGAGAGAGAGAGAGAGAGAGAGAGAGAAATGTTTAATTTAAAATGGGAACAATATTCACATGAAAAGCATATTGATAATAGCAACACAGAACGAAGATTTATTTGTTGTATCTCATTTTTCATTGGAAACGTCAGGGACAGTTGTAAACATTTTTGATTAATACAGCTAATATTCCTGAAAATTTGTTTTCACAAATGTACTTAAAGATTCAATGGTCATATATATAAGCAGCAGAGACCAAACACGGTTTATACTGCGTCTCGCATTATGCCCAAGAAACGGAACACATACAAACGCTCCCCTCATCACACACACACACACACACATATATATATATATATATATATATATATATATATATATATATATATACATATGTGTATATACATATACAAATAAATGGCATATGTGTCTATATGTGTATATATACACATATATGTATATATATATATATATATATATATATATATATATATATATATATATATATACATATGTGTATATACATATACAAATAAATGGCATATGTGTCTATATGTGTATATATACACAATTATATATATATATATATATATATATATATATATTTATATAAATATATATATATATATATATATATACATACATACATACATATATATATATATATATATATATATATATATATATATATATATATATATATATATAGGGATAGCACCATAACCCATCGATACCCAAGCTGAGACCTGGAACGTACAGGCAATGGTTGTTGATAACCCTGGTAGTAGGTTGACCAGGGCGCTAGCCACCTGTTGAGATACTACCGCTAGAGAGTATGGTGTCCTTTGATTGGCCTGACAGTACAGCACTAGATCCTTCTCTCTGGTTACGTTCCATTTCCCTTTGCTTACACACACACACACACACACACACACACACACACACACACACACACCGAATAGTCTGGCCTATTATTTACTTTTTTTCCTTTGTCCTCATACACCTAACAACACTGAGATTATCAAAAATTCTTCTCCACCCAAAGGGTTATCTACTGCACTGTAATTGTTCAGAGGCCAATTTCCTCTTGGTAAGGATAGAAGAGACTCTTTAGCTATGGTAAGCAGCTCATCTAGTAGAAGGACGGTCCAAAATCAAACCATTGTTCTCTAGTCTTGGGTAGTGCCATAGCCTCTGTACCATGGTCTGCCACTGTCTTGGGTTAAGTTCTCTTGCTTGAGGGTACACTTGGGCACACTGTTCTGTCTTATTTCTCTTCCTCTGGTTTTGTTAAGTTTTTATACTCTACATAGGAGATATTCAGTTTAATGTTGTTATTGTTCTTAGAATATTCTACTTTTCCTTGTGTCATTTTCTCACTGGGTTATTTTTCCTATTGGAGCCCCTGGTCTTTGCATCTTGCTTTTCCAACTAGTGTTGTAGCATAGCAAGTAATAATAATAATGCTAATCAGCAGATACGTCTCTAGCCAACTCCCCCCCCCCCCCTCCCCCACCACAGCCCATATCCAGAGCTCACAATGGCAGTAGGCTTGTGAATACTATTGAAAAATATCTGCTTTAGTAATCAGAAAGTCCAGATTCACATAAGTCTGAGACAAAAAAAATCTAAAAACAGGTAAATGCTTTATTTTTTATGAAGAAACTGTTCGCTTTGCTAGTATATCCCTCTGGCATTTAAACTTTCTATTTGCCAAAAGCCGCCAGATTATGATTACTGCTGCCAAAAGAACGAGGAGGAAACAAAGCAGTAAATCTCTTGACCCGAAGTCTACAGAAATCAAGGAATAAGGAATGGCGTTATGTCAAACTATCGGAAACAATAAAGATAATTCAAAGTCATTAATATCACTTTTCAAGTAGGCCTAATGGGAAAGGAATAAAAGAAGGTGAAACCATTGATTAGACGAACGGCGTTCGATTCAGGGGAGACAGAAAAAAATCCCCTATAAATTGGGAGCAAGATTCCATAATTCTGTAGAAAGGGCCAACGGAAAGCTAAGCAACCGCTAGAGGAAGATAAACAGTATTACTCTGACATTAGTGCTGATGGCTAATTTTTCCAGCACCTTTTTATATCCTCTGTTATGTGATTCCCCAGAGGTATTTTGAATTAATCTGAGAAAAATTAACGAAGATAAGAAAGTTTTTGGATTATCTTTACATTTAATAGCATACATTTAAGTAAAAGACAGGCGAGGAAGTTATCCAAACGATATTTTGATTGTAATGAATAGAAAGTAGCTACTGATACAATGAAGAAAGAGGAAGGAAAAAAAAAAACACACAGCAGCCATTTTATAAACTTTGTTATGTTATTCCCCAGAGTTATTTTGAATTAATCTGAAAAAAATAAAACGAAGATAAGAATGTATTTGGATTTTCTTTTCTTACAATGGCATAAATCTAAGTAAAAGACAGGTGATGAAGTTATCCAAACGATATTTTGATTGTAATGAATAGGAAGTAGCTATTGATATAATGAAGAAAGAGGAAGTGAAACATAGAGAATAGTGTGCTGGAGTGTATCCTCAAGAAAGAGAACTTTAACCCAAGACAGTGGAATCCCAAAGTAGGAGTCAAAAGGTCATATTTCAAGGTCAAAATATTGAATTTTGGTAATTTTTACTCGTTTTTGTGTGTAACTCATAGATGGTGAGGATATCATGGATGATGAAGATGGTTACGAGGTGTCATGTGAGTTCTTAGATCATTTGAATAGAGGTGGAGTTACACATAAAAACGAGTAAAAATGACCAAAATTCACTATTTTGACCTTAAAATATGACCTTTTGACCTTGAAGATGGTGAAGATGACCCCAGATGGTGTTGAAAATGTCACCATTGAACTCACCGTCCTCAAAAAACCCCATTTTGACTCAGAGAACGTGTTTCTAGCCCTTCTTAGAAGTCATTTTAGTCCAGGACTCAAGTTAATCCTTCAGACTCAAGTTAAAAACCCCGATCAGGGACGTTCCAGTCCTTTCTTGAAGGACGATATATGACAATATATATTAAATTCGGACAGCTTTGCAGACTTGCCTCATATTATAATCAGCTATCTCTCACCATTTATGAGTTACACACAAAAAACGAGCAAAAATTACCAAAATTCACAAATTTGACCTTGATAAATGACCTTTAGACCTTGAAGATGACCCCAGGTGGTGTTGAAAATGTTACTAATGAACTCACCATCCTCAAAAACCCCCATTTTGATCCAGAGAACGTGTTTCTAGCCCTTCTAGAAGTCATTTTAGTCCAGGACTCAAGTTAATCCTTCAGACTCAAGTTAAAAACCCCGAGCAGGGGACGTTCCAGTCCTTCCTTAAAGGAGTCTATGGCTCATTTAAACGGGAATATCTCTAAATTGATGGGTAAATAAGTGATATTTGAACTTAGAAGGTGACAAGAAATCTTGTGAACGCAATTTATTTTAAATGAATGTGATTCTTACTAAAGTTGGATTCTGTCAGGAAAGAAGATTTCATACAGGAGATTATCATAATAATGAGTGAAAAGAATCAGAGATTCTTGTATGAATAATAGTACTCCATTTAACGTGCAAAAGAAGCATCCACATATTAGGCTATCCCATTGACAGAGAGAGAGAGAGAGAGAGAGAGAGAGAGAGAGAGAGAGAGAGAGAGAGAGAGAGAGAGAGAGAGTAAATTGCAAATGAGGCACGGATATAAATAAAGATGATAAAAGAGGTAACTAAATGAAATCTCATAAAAGAGCTGAGGGAAAAATCTTTTAAGTTGAGCTATTATTTCATCAAAGGTTTAATCATGTAATCGTCCCATAACAGTGATGTGGTAGGGGAGGGGGAGAGGAGGTGGATAGTAGCCTGTATAGGGCACCTTTTACCGAATGCTATATTCTTCAAATAACTTTCCATGTGTGATATTCTGAACTACATAAAAGAGAGAGAGAGAGAGAGAGAGAGAGAGAGAGAGAGAGAGAGAGAGAGAGAGAGAGAGAGAGAGAGAGAGAGAGAGAGAGAGAGAGACTAAAAAATAAATTTTGACTCAGGGGCTAAAGATGTCAAGTTTTTAATATTTTTTTCGGCTGTTTTATCGAAAGTAATCCCAGTCTCTCTCTCTCTCTCTCTCTCTCTCTCTCTCTCTCTCTCTCTCTCTCTCTCTCTCTCTCTCTCTCTCGCAGATAGTTCTAACCCCATTAACTTATGTATTAGAAACTTGGAGCCTTACTAAGGCCTTAAAACATAATCTAGTTACAACTCAAAGAGCTATGGAAAGAATAATAATGGGAATAACACTAAGAGACAGAAAAAGAGCAACATGAATACGTGAGCTAAGTAAAGTAGATTATATTCTAAAAAAAAATGTAAGAAAAAGAAATGGACATGGGGAGGACATATAATGAGAATAACAGATAATAGATAGACATTGAAAACAGCAGAATTTGTCAATAGAGTTCGCAAAAGAAGTAGGGAAAGGAAGAGAAGAGAAAATCAGCTGGTATAAACTGGCGCAAGTGGAAGGACATGTCTGAGGCCTTTCTCTTGTAGTGGACTAGTTACAGTTGATAAAGATATATATATAATATATATATATATATATATATATATATATATATATATATATATATATATATATACACACACGTGTATGTGTGTGTATTTCTCTGCGAGTCCTCTGTGAATTACCTTTTCTTCCTCCCCTTTTCTTTATATGTTTCCTCCTTCCTCTATTACTGTCCGGCTCTTTTTTGTTTCGTTTCTTTGCTTCTTTTACTCTCCCTTCCACTGCTTCTCTTCATATATATCTTTTTCTCGCTTCCTCTTGTTTGCCAGATTTCCCCTCTCTCTCTCTCTCTCTCTCTCTCTCTCTCTCTCTCTCTCTCTCTCTCTCTCTCTCTCTCAACTGTGCTGTGTATACTTGCCTGTATGTTTGTATGGCCGTGTGTCTCTCTTTCCCTCTCTTTTTCTCCTTCTTTGTCTCTGTTTCCCTGTTCCTCTCTCTTTCCTGTCTCCCCCTCTCTCCTCCTGTCTCTTTAAGGACAACTCGTTTGTTGAAGGCCTTGAAATAAAGACGCAGAGATATTCCATCTTTTATCTTTTGAATTTGCTCAGGTCCTTGACTGAAAAGATCGTGGCGGACGATAAATGTTATTTGAAAAATCCTCCACGTTTAAAACTACACAAAATATTGCAATGTTCTCACATTGGAAGTGATAAAGGTCATGTTATGTGCACTTGTTTACGTATATGTTGACATTCCTCATACATATGGTGGATTTCAGTTTATTTGATTAGAGCTACGAAGATCTCTATCGTTTACATCCGGAGAATTCTTCTTCTTCTTCTTCTTCTTCTTCTTAACTTCCGTGAGATCTCTTATGAAAATTTCCATTGAATTGGATGAAACTTTATACTGTATTGAATATTCATGCTTTTAAAGTTCCGATGCTAAAGGTCACGTTACAAGTTTGAATATGAATACATAATTCATGTTAGCAAGCTCCAGGTTTTTAGTGGATGGCATACGAGATTGTATGAGGGTTAGAAAGGAAGCTGTGCATGTAATTTGATATATAGATCAACGTCAGTTTCCAACCATATGAAACTGCCTTATTTCCGTTGATATTGTAGAAATATTGGAATGCATATGACCTATGAACAAATTGGCTTTGATTTTAGGGGGTTGCCAGAGGTTGACGAATATGGTTGAAATACTAATCATTGTTCGTAAATATAACACATTTCGTCAAAGTTTACACATGATTCTCGGTGTTATTCATCATAAGTATAATATTTCTATGAGTGTATACGGTTGAGTCCACTAAGTAATTCATGTCAGTTCACCTAACGGCGCAGAGAACATGGCAATCCTCGCATATTGTCCCTCCCGAAGTTGAAAACATGTCAGAAAATGTTTAGAAAAATGTCTCATTTGCGTCCTTTGCAAACTCTTCCATCAGATCAAAACAAGCAATAACGATATAAAGTTAAACTTCTTCTTCTTCTCTCTCTCTCTCTCTCTCTCTCTCTCTCTCTCTCTCTCTCTCTCACTAAATGATACTATCTTGGTCTGACTTGTTCACGCCATGTTAGTTCCAAACATTAGGTTTGCCAACCAGCGTCCAAGCTCTCAGCTGATGATTGCAGTCCAAACAGGAAACTGAGAAACCTCTGTTAAAAATAAGTTATGACTCCTCGAATCATAAAAGAATGGTGATGTTAGTTTATATGCAACTATATATATATATATATATATATATATATATATATATATATATATATATATGTAGGCCTATATATATATATGTATGATGTATATATATATATATATATATATATATATATATATATATATATATATATATATATATATATATATATATATACAGGGAGTCCCAAAATCATTTATACACTCTTTGGATTGTTACAACTTGTTCATTTTTTTTATATTAACGTGGAAAACAGATTCACAGGAGAGAAACAATGCACATTTAAAGATTCTGAGAGTTCACAGTGAAAAGGTCAGGATACATGAGGCAATTTGAGAATGTTGGAAAAAAAAAAAAAGATCAGCTCACATAAAGTGTTCAAACTGGTTGTCGTTCTGCTCAATACACTTTTTGCATCGTGAAAATGTGGAACTACAAACTGTTAGTAGCATATCTCTCAGTATCTGACCACATTCTTCTTCAATTGCCTCTCTGTGTTCATCAATTGTTTTAGGTTTTCTGCTGCCCACGCTTCAAAATTCGATGGACGCTCGATTTTGGGATACCTGTTTCACGTGACAGTTGACGAACAGATTTTCGTGGGGGATTCTGAAATTTTGCAATAACATCTTGCTCTTTAGTTGGGCTTGTCGATGTTCTTTTTCGTTCTGAATGTCCTTTCCTCATGCACTGGATGGTCCCATGAATCTGAAAGTTATCTAAGATTCGTGAAATGGTGATGCGTGTTGGGACATCTCTGCGGAACTTAATCTTGAATCGTCTTTGCACTTCAGCTTTATTTTCACATTTCCAGAATGTTTTCAGAACAATTTTTTTTTTTTTGCACGAACGTAAGCCCAGTATCTGCCATTCTTACTCCAAAATCAAATTATAAATAGAGAAAAAAGTTTATTAGCTATTCAAATTCATAGAGTGTATATATTATTTTGGGACAATGTATATATATATATATATATATATATATATATATATATATGTATATATATATATATATATATATTTATACACACACAACGTCAAATGCAACCGTTTCTAGTGCACTGTAGGACAAAAACCTCATATATATATATATATATATATATATATTGGCCCTTTAAAGGCATGACAGTACAAAACTGCTTTGTCAAAATTTCCTCCTCCAGCTTAGTGACATATATGAACATCGGGTGCTTCAGCGATAGTTCATCAATATATATATATATATATATATATATATATATATATATATATATATATATATATGTATATATATATATATATATATATATATATATATATATATATATATATATATATATATATATATATATCTAGAGTTATGGGGTCCTTTGACTTGCCAGACAGTACTATATTAGGCCATTCTCTCTGGTTACGGTTCACTTTCCCTTTACCTACACATATACCGAATAGTCTGGCCTATTCTTTAGATTCTCCTCTGTAATAATACTCCTGACAATACTGATATTAAGAAACAATTCTTCTTCACTCAAGGGGTTAACTACTACACTGCAATTGCTCAGTGGCTACTTTCCTCTTGGTAAGCGTAGAATAGACTCTTTAACTTTGGTAAGCAGCCCTTCTAGGAGAAGGACACTTTAAAATCAAACCCTAGTTCTCTAGTCTCGGGTAGTGCCATAGCTTCTGTACCTTGGTCTACCACTGTCTTTAATTAGAGTTCTCTTGCTTGAGGTTACACTCGGGCACACTAATCTATCTAATTTTTCTTCCTCTATTTTTATTAAAGTTTTTACAGTTTATATAGGAAATATTCATTTTAATAGTGTTACTGTTTTTAAAATGTTTTAATTTTTCTTGTTTCCTCATAAGTAACACGGTCAAATCCAGCACTAAAATCAAGGCCAATCATACGAACTTCCTGACCACAATCAAGGGATTTCTGTACAGCATTGGAGATTGTAAGAAGGCCTTTGCGAAAACTAAATAGCAAACAAGGGAATCGATGATTAACTTCAGCAAACCTAGTAAGACATTATGCCAGAAGATGTTCAAATACTTTAGATATTATGGGAGTTATGGAAACTGGGCGGTAATCAGTTGGACTTGAGCTACCATAAACACTTTTACATAGAGGAGTAACATTACCAATTCTCAAACAAGTGCTAAAAGCTCCTCTTCTTGCTAACTTGCGCAAAATAACATATAACTTTGGAGCTAAGAAATCTGCAGTCTTTATAAAAAACAAAGGAAAAATACCTTTTGGGTCTACACCTCCATAAGCACCAAGGTCCATCAACAGAGCTTTAATTTCACGAGATCGAAAAGCTAAACTAGTTAGTTTAGCTTCAAGAAAACAGGAATGAGGAGGTTCAAGATTTTCATTACTCTGTTTACTGTCAAAAACATCAGCCAAAAGTGTTGCCTCTTCTTTGGACATTGAGTGACTGAGCCATCTGGTTTAAGTAAAGGAGGAACTGTTGCATCTACACCAAAAAGTGCAGATTTAAGGGTAGACCAACAGAAAGGGTTTCTTATATGATTAAATTGTATTCCTTTTCAGTTGAAGCATAAACTCTCTGAGCAAAAGCTCTAAGCTGATTATAGTTATTCCAGGTTAAATATGATCTGTTACCCTTCCAAGGATGATAGGGCTCCTGCTTCTCCAAATAGGCACGTGTAAAATCATCACAGAACCACGGTTTGTCCTCACTCGGTCCTTAGTCGCGAGAAGAGATACGCCTATCAATTATATTGACTAGATTCTCATTCAAAGGCAAAACAGGATCAGCACTACTACATAATTGTGACCAATTCAAGCACAAAAGATCATGCAAAATCCCATTCCAGTCTTCTTGAGATTTCATATAGATTTTACAAGAGTATGATACATCAGGGACAGGCTGTTCTTTCTTCACTGCTAATGAAATCAAGGCATGATCAGATGTCCTGACTGGAGAACCAACCTTACTTGTTATAATGCCCAGAGAGTCGGTGTATACGAGGTCTAAGCAATTACCAGACCTGAGAGTAGCTTCACCTTTGATTTGCTCATAGCCTGATTCGGAGTGGAAGTGTAAAGCTCTTAAGCCATGGCGATCGGTAGGAGAGATAGAACTTAACCACTCCCTATGGTGAGCATTGAAATCACGAACAAAGACAAAAGAAACCTTTCTATCGTCATCTTGTATCTTAGCCATAATGGTAAGAAGACAATCGAAGATAGAATCATCCATGTCTGGATTCTGATAGATCGAACACAAATAAAAGTTATGTTATACCTGCCACAAACTTTTATTACTCGAATCTCGTGACATTCACATTCATAGCAGGACTTATGAGAAGTAGTGTACTCAGTCCTAATATACACAGCCATTCCCCTGGCCCTAGGGATTGCATCACATTTCAACCTTATTGATTTCTTAAGACCAGTTATAAGGAGATTAGATGAGTGCCTCATATTAGAAACCAAAGTTTTTGAGCACAAAACAAAATCATTCTGTCTGGACGCAACTGTAAGGTCTTGAATATTTGCATGAAGGTCAAGAATATTGCGATACAATAGACGACATTGAGGAAATCTAGGACATACTGGTCCCGGATTTCGCTCAGTGTCTCCAGACAGCATATGAATTAATGGTAATAAAAAACAGACATCATACTTAAAAACTAGATTCACAATAATTATAACAAACAACAATATGTACAGAAATATAAAGTTATTGATCAAACCCGTAGAGTATAGAAAAAAGTCAGAAAAATTGGTCAACACGGAGAAGCCAATACACCATGCAAGGCTAAATACCCCCCAGGATAGCCACTTCAACTGAGGGAGGACCCTAAGGATGGTTTTGAGAAGAAAAAGAAACAGATAAGGAAAAGACATCCTCTTGATAAACCGCCAGGCATCCCTGGCCCTTCTATTAAGCCTGCCCAACACACCATTTAAAAAAAAAAAAAAAAAAAAAGAGGAAAATAAAAAGATAAGATTGAATAGTGAGCCCGACTGTACTCTCAAGCAAGAGAACTCTAACCCAAGACAGTGGGAGACCATGGTGCAGAGGCTATGACACTACCAAAGACTAGAAAACAATGGTTTAATTTTGGAGTGTCCTTCTCCTAAAAGAGCTGTTTACCATAGCTAAAGAGTCTTCAACCCTTACTAAGAGGAAAGTTCATTTAACAATTCCAGTACAGTAATTAATCCCTTGGGTGAAGAAGTGTTTGGTATTCTCATTGATGTCAGGTGTATGAGGAAAGGTGAGTATCTGTGAAGAATAGGCCAGACCATTCAGTGTATGTGTAGGCAAAAAAAAAAAAAATATGCCGTAACCCGAGAGAGGGATCCAATGCATTTCTGTCTGGCCAGTCAAAGGATCCAGTAACTCTCTAGTGGTAGTATCTCAACCGGCGGCTGGTGCCCTGGCTAACTTACTATAGCTGCAAGGGAAGGGTATGAGACCTACAGCCTCGCGCACTGATCCACACGTGATCTGATAGTTGGATCCTTCTCTCTGCTAATAGAGAGACTGATCAAAGTATTACTTCCCTTCTCTCCTAAGATGGTTCATCCAGCACCGTCGTCGGTGTCTCTCTCCTCCAAACAGCTAGGGAGTGTTTTAACAGAAATTCTAAGAGAGGATACAGTAGCGTGGGTTAAGAATTTTTATTCTTATTTAGACTGTCCGGTTGCCACTTCCAGTTAATAGCTTTTTCTATTTAGAGATATTCATGGAAATAACTAAAATTACAATTTATACACATATCCATGAATAAAACTTTCTTCGCTAACAAAGACATAAATGACTTATATTGCATGAAAAATTTTCAAAATCACCTATATTACAGAAAACTTCATATACATAATACAAAAATATTCACCCTCTCCTTTGCATAATGTGACATCTACGAGTATATCACGGACCCCCCACTTTGCTTGTGGTCTTTACATTCAACATAGAGATGTTAGATGTTATATGAATCCCACTTGGGATGTTATCTGTTAGAAGCACCTCAGGATCTATGCATTGTTCTCTTTTTTCTTTTATTAAATATGCTTTTAAGAAACTTAACAAAGAGGCATGCCACGATCCCACAACTTAGTAATAACGCTTTTCTGAGGCTTAACCAAGATGCGTGCCATGATCCCACAGCTTCAGGACTCCTCTCAACTGGAAGCAGCTTGCTCTTTATACCATCAACATTATTTTCATTACAATTGTTGAATGTTCTTTTCACGTGTGACATTTTCTTGTAAATACTAGATTTAATCTTGATTTCCATATTCAATTCCGATAAGTCATCTTTATTATTAGAATGGGAAGTAATGAGTTCACTAATATATTTTCTCTTTTTTGAGAGGGGGAATTTTTATTCATAGGAGAATCAGATAATGTAATGGAGCATGGAGTAGATATCCCCACTATGATTCTTTTCCTGGAATTGATTTGGGATTTTTTGGAGTTATTTCTAGGCCTTTTTCTTCCTCGTGTTTTCTTTACAATATCTTCCTGTTTTTCTATATAAGATGAAGGGTTTTTTTTTGGCATACCCAGGCCCTTGTTTTGTGTCTTTTTTGGCCAACCTGGGCTTTTATTTTTGGACTTTTTTTTTGCCTACCTGGTCCTCTATTTTAGGTTCTTTGGCTACCTGGGCATTTATTTCCTACCGCTTTTGGCCTTCCAGGCCCTTTATTTGGTGTCTTTCTTAGCGTACCTGGGACTTTATTCGGGTTCATCTTTTGCATATTGTTCTTTCAATTTCTTCTAAAATGGGATGGTTGCATGAAATATTCTCTGGAGAAAATGTGCCAGGAAAATCCACTTCAGGTGAATCAACCCAAATGCTGTGACAATACTCCACCCGGTGTGTAGGCTCTATTGCTACAGGGTAGACCCAGGTGCATATACCACATAAATGGATGAAAATCAACACAATATCGTGCTCAAATAGAAAAAAATTTCTACATCATACTTGGGATCAAACAGAACTGGGTTACTACCGAAAATTACTAGTGTATGAGTCTGGAACTCAGTCACAGTCGATCTACTACATTTTTTTTCTTTTTAGTCATGTTAAGGATCACTTTTTTCTGGTAGCAGTCGAGAACTACTGTAGTGTGTAAACTGCTAACTCCCTTATCACCTGGTGGGCAAAAGGTCGGGGAAAACTCGTTGGTAAGAGACTGATTTCTTGCCAGTTAAAACCTGAATTTCAGTTAGCAGTTAGGTTCTGACTTCTTTTAAGGCTCTGGTGGTATGGTTGGAAGCGACCTGGCCTTGCATATGAAGGGGCTAGGGTTCGATCCGAAGTATGAGGTAGAAATTTATTTCTATTTGAGCATGATATTACGTTGATTTTCATCCATATTGACTCATTAGGGGTAATTCATATTAAATGCTATCAATTGTGTCACCTGGTAGGCCGGGAAGTCGAAGAAAATTCTCTGGTAAGAGAATGATGTCTCGCCAGGTAAATCCTGAATTGCAGTTAGCAATCAGGTTCCGACTTCTTTTGAGCCTCTGGTGAAATGGTTGGAAGCGACCTGACCTTTCATTTGAAGGTGCTAGGGTTCGATCCCAAGTATGAGTCAGAAATTTATTTCTATTGAGCACGATATTGTGTTGATATTTATCCATATATATATATATATATATATATATATATATATATATATATATATATATATATATATATATATATATATATATATATATATATATATATATATATAAGTTGTATACCTGAACGTTTTTACAAACTAATTTTGAAAATTTTTAAGTTTTTAAAACTTCAAAAGCCCACGTGCATGAAAAATATTACCACCGTCTTCTCTCGACTTTATTCAATTATGTAAGTAAATGTCTCCTTGAAATAAAAGGTGATTATAAAGACTTAATGAACTTTGGCCTTTTTACTCGGAATTTACAAAAAAACTTTAGTAAAAAGGCGAATGGCATTGTAATCAATTATCCAGTGAGCTTTTCTGCTCAAACTTATTATTATTATTATTATTATTATTATTATTATTATTATTATTATTAGTAGTAGTAGTATTTTAATATTATTATTATTATTATTATTATTATTATTATTATTATTATTATTATTACTAACTATGCTGCAACCCTAATCTGAAAAATAGGATGCTATAAGCCTAAAGGCTACAACAAGAAAAAGTAGCCCAGTGAGGAAAGGAAACAAGAAAATAAATAAACTCTAAGGGAAGTAATGAACAATTGAAAAAAAATATTCTAAGAGCAGTAACATTAAAATATACCTTTTATATATAAACTGTAAAAACTTCAAAAAAACACATTGCTGACGAATCTATCTTAAATTTTATTTCATGGCTCAACAGTGATTTTTTCTTTTCAGTTGTACATCGGAATTGAACGGCTTTCCCGACCTCAACGCCGGTCCATATGCCCAAAATCAATATGTCTGTAAATGCACTGAATTCACTAATTCATAAATCCATATTAAAAAATCCATGTATCCAACAAATTCACTCTTTTTTGGATACGCTACATTCATACATTAATTAACCCATAAATTAATACATGCATATATTCATAAATCCACTAAATTAATGTATCCATAAATCCATCAAACCATGTAATAATTCCACTGAAGTCATACACCAATAAATCCATAAGATTTATACTAATATTAGATGTATTTATGAATGTCTGAAATATATAGATTTATAGGCGATATATCTATATATTTCAGACATTCATAAATACATCTAATTCATACATCCGTGAATCCACTAAATTCATAAACCCATAAGTCCATAGAGTTTATATATTTATAAAGTCATTAAATCCATATATGAATAAATACACTAAATCTGTATATCCATCATATTCATACACATAATCCCACCAATTTCATACATCACTAAACCAGCCAAGTAATACATCCATAAATTCACCAATGTCATACATCCATAATCAATGAAATTATCTCGGAATTAGGAGAAGCAAAATAAATTCTGAAATATTAGTTGATTTGTGCATAAAAGCAAAAAACAAAGTGTAATCATATTTTGGATAGAGAAATAAAGGAAGAGAATATGATAACCAGTCACTATTTTACGAAATTCATTACAGTTCACCGAAAATTATTAGCCAGATAAACTACATATCTCACCCTCAGATGTTAGGTATTTCTGAATTATTATTGTCATTTTTTTTCTTTTTTTTTTCTTTTTTTTTCTTTTTTGGAATGCAGGTCAGAAAATCTAACAGACCAATCCATGGCGGCTTTAACCAAGATTTGCATTTAATGGTCACGGCCGGAATGGACAGCGTTCAGAAATCCCTGGGATTTGGAAGATTTCTAAATAAGTCCAAAATCCCAAAATCGAATATTTAAATCCCAGGAAATATTCAGCTGAATTTTCGCAAGGGTTTAAAAAAGAAAAAAAAAAAAAAAGAAAAGGCCGGTGGTGCTAGTCTTTGTTTTTCCGCAGCGTTCAGATATGTTGTATAAATATCGATATATTTACTCTTGCTTTCCCTTGATCTATGACGTATCCATCACCGGAGAAACAAATATCCCAGCAAAAGACACCTTTCGATCCTTTTTCTTACTTCTATTTCTGTGGTCGACATTTCCATCTGAGAAATACAGCGCTGTCTGTGACAAAACCTTCATTTTTCTCTTTCCATCTCACATATACCTATTCTTAAACATGTATCCCCCATTCCTTTTTCTCTTTCTCTCTCACATATACATATTGTTAGACATACTGTTCATATCACATTCATTTGTTTTCTCTTTCTCTCTAACATATACATATTCTTAGACATACTATACATACTACAATTATTTTTTTCCCTTTCCTTCTCACATATACTTATTCGTAAACATATATACCCCATTCGCTTTTCTTTTTCTTTCTCACGTATTAAATATTTTTAGACATATATACCACAATCATTTTTCTTTCTCTTACATATACATATTTGTAGACATAGTTGTACATATCACATTCGTTTTTTCTCTTTCTCTCTCAAATATACTTATTCTTAGACATACTGTATATACCACATTCGTTTTTTCCCTTTCTCTCTCAAATATACTTATTCTTAGTCATACTGTATATACCACATTGGTTTTTTTCTCTTTCTCTCTCATATATACTTATTCTTAGACATACTGTACATAACATATTAATTTTTTCTCTTTCTCTCTCACATATACCTATTCTTTGACGTACTTATACCATTCATATTTCTCTATCTTTCTCATATATAGATATTCTTAACCATACATACCCATAGACCGGTGTATGTTTTCTAGAAGAAAGTCTTTTGTAGTACTAATATATCAAGAAAAGAATCTCTACAATAGATAGCCGCTAAGGAGCAAATGTAAACTGTAATTCCTTTTTTTTTAATAATTAAGATTTAATCCATTGTTTGTTATTTTGTTTTAAATAGGAAATAAAGAAATGAAAGAATTGAGCTACAACAACCATACGAAGAAGACTTGAAGAAAATAGTAGGACCCAATTTATTCAGTGAAAGAAATACAGAATAAAAGAAGAACATTTTTACGCGATGTGTAGAAAAAGACAAGGTAATATAAAAGAAAGATAAACTCAAACATAAAATACCTCTCAAGATTATTATGCCTCGACCATTAAACTGAACCCGATTATTGAGCCTTAAATATTTCAAAACGATATTTTCATTATTATTATTAGTATCATTATTATCAAAAGGGAGAGGTTTACCATCCCAAATGAGTCAAGCTTGACTCTTGCAGATCTGGCCAGATTAAATTCGGGAATAGAAAATATTTGTATTAATGTCCCCCCAAAAAATATAAATATAGGAGATAGAAATTGAATAAATTATAATATAAAAACTTTTCATCAGATCATGAATACAGTTTGTTTGCGTATTGAAGCAGTTTGATAAGAAAATTGAAAAAAAAAAAATTATCAAGTACTGCAAGTAATGTCATTTACCATTCAGTAAATATCGATGATAAATATAGAGGCTTTAAAAAAACTATAAAACTCGTCATGGTAAGAACGATGTGATGCATATTGAGTGACATTGACTTGTTTGTCTTATACTTTACTTTACTTTCACTTTAAGGTCTGCTTTTCTGGTCCTGTGCAGCAGGGGAACACTACTCTCTACAGGACCTCCACGGTCGTTTTATGATGTTCATTCGGGAGCATTTAACATTTCACAATGCGTATTGCTCGCTTACTGTTAGATCGTCACCAACGAAGAACTCGCTGAATAAGAAAGTGTTCAGTTTCCTCTTGAAAGTACCTAATATTTTCAATTATTCGGATGTCTCGTGGGAGCTTATTGTATAGTCTCGGTGCCGCATTTATAAAGGCTCTTGAGCTTACAGTAGACATCTGTAACTATTCTGTGTCAGGACGATTTGTTGGTTGCACAATATGTTGCAATTCTCTTAGATATTTTGGACGACCGGTTCAGATAACTTGATGGGTTATTGTACATATCTTAAAATCATTTCTTAACCTTTATCTTTTCAATCCTCTGAACGCTCTGCATCAATGTGTAACTTATTTATGTACCTATATACCACGATGAAATTAATGCTTCAATCATTAACGATAACTTCATTATATCGTTTTAAACGAATCTGTCGCTAAGGCTGTCATATCTCTTATCGCTCTCAATGGCATATGCAATGATTTCACGTTCTTATCTTCAGTTTCTCAGAAGATAATTTCATACAAAAAGAGTGTACAATTTATCACCAGAGGGGAAATGAATTCAAGTAGTCTATACCATGTTCAAAGTAAAATTATTTGATCTCTATCAGTTTTCTGGGTGTAGTTTTTTTTTATTAATTAATGT
>NC_090736.1:59635649-59670649 GCF_036898095.1 Palaemon carinicauda | reverse complement strand
GGGATCATATGCTTATATCTATGGAGTCCCCTTAAAACTGTTTAAATATCAGGAGTCCGCTTAAAACTGTTAGATATCAAGAGTCCCCTTAAAATTGTTTAGATATATGAAGTTCCTTGAAAACTGTTTAAGTGTATAGAGTCCTCTTAAAACGGTTTAGATCTATGGTGTCCCTTTCATACTGTGTCTATGTATAGAGTCCCTTTAAAACTGTTGAGATCAATGGAGTTCCTTTAAACTTTTTAGATCTATGTAGTCCCCTTAAAGCTGTTTAGATCTATGTAGTCCCTAAATACTGTTTATAAATATGGAGTCCCTTAAAATATTTTACAGCTATGGAATCCTCTTAAAACTATTTGGGTCTATGGAGTCCCTTAAAACTTGTTAGGTCTATGGAGTCTCTTTAAAACTGTTTATATATATAAATTCCCCTTAAAATTGTTTAGACCCATGGAGTTGATTTAAAACTCTTCTATGTAGTCACCTTATAACTGTTTAGATCTATGAAGTCACTCTGAAACTGCTTATATCTATGGAGTCCCCTTAAAACTGTTCAGTCCTATGGAGTCCCCCTAAAACTGTTCAGTCCTATGGAGTCCCCCTAAAACTGTTTAGATATTTGGAGTCCCTTAAAAGTGTTTAGATTTATAGTGTCCCCTAAACACTGATTAGAGCTATGGAGTCCCTTTAAAACTGTTTATAACTATGGCGTTTCCTTAAAATTGTTTAGAGCTAGAGACTCTCCTGAAAACTGTTTAAATCTATGGAGGCCCATTGCAGCTACTTAGATGTATGCAGTTCCCTTCAAACTGCTTATATCCATCTAGTCCCTTTGAAACTGTTTAAATGTATGGGGCCCCTTATGACTGTTTAGATTTATATAGTCCCCTTAAAACTGTTTAGATGTATGGAGTCCCTTTAAAACTGTTTAGATCTATGGTGTCCCCTTAAAACTGTTTAGATCTATGGTGTCCCCTTAAAACTGATTAGAGCTATGGAGTTCCTTTAAAACTGTTAAGATCTATGTAGTCCCCTTGAAACTCTTTAGATGTATTGAGTCCCTTTAAAACAGTTTAGATCTATTTAGTAACATTAAAACTGTTTAGATATATGACGTGTCAATTGCTTTGATGTCCCTTGAAAGATTTATTAGTTTGATTTAAAATCAGTATTTCCTCTGTGGAGATCCACCTTCCCAAACTCCCAGTTTGATGTATTTTTAAAATCGGTATTTCCTCTGTGGAGATCCACCTTTCCAAACTCCCAGTTTGATGTATTTTTAAAATCGGTATTTCCTCTGTGGAGATCCACCTTTCCAAACTCCCAGTTTGATGTATCGAAATTAAAATGAGGGTAAATCTGTACCTTTTATAATCATCATTACCAAAGCCAACCGATTTTGAGGAAGTGTTGATTCACTGTATCCACGAGAGCTTGTCTTAATGAACAAAAGATTGTCGGCAATTTTTTTTCGACTCAAATGAAAAGTTATAATGCGATTTGACTATTGATGTCGAGAATTGGACAATAATGCAATCATGGCAGCTGAATTTCATGGCTCTTCTCGCAAGCATTTTGATTTTCAATTTGATTTCAATCCTGAGGAATTTTCATTAAAAAATGTTTTTATTCAATTGGTTGTAGCGTGGAATCAAAAGGATTTTTTTCGCTTTGGATAATTTCTAAGAACTATTAGAGTTAATCTGTCAGATTATCAAAGTTATGGTGAATAAGAAAATTTAAATATAGATCTTTAAAAGATATCAATATTTTCTTTATGTTCTCTCTCTCTTAATCTCTTATAATGTGAATATATATATATATATATATATATATATATATATATATATATATATATATATATATGTGTGTGTGTGTGTGTATATACATAGGCTATATATATATATATATATATATATATATATATATATATATATGTGTGTATATATATATATATATATATGTATGTGTGTGTGTGTATATGTATATATATACACACACACACACACACACACATATATATATATATATATATACACACATATATATATACATATATATATATATATATATATATATATATATATATATACAGTATATATATATATATATATATATATATATATATATATATATATATATATATATATATATATACATATATGAATATATTAGAAATTAAAGTAAAAGACAGATTACTCCAGTGCTATATTTGGATGAGATCATGGTGAGGGGTAGATGGAGATGGTTTTGGCATGCTCTTCACACTCCCCAAACTTTCAAATGGGCTCCACAAAGGCACTAGTAGAGTTGGAAGACCCAGGCATACAATGCTGAGGACTATCAAACGTGAAATAGAAGATGATGAATGAAGAAGTATTTATTTGTGTTAAGTAATTCCTTCGATTTGTTTCCATGCTTGTATATCATGTAGCGTTCTCTTCTCCTTTTTTAGACTGTACCATTTTACACATTGCAGAATAAAAAATATAAATTTTGACTCATGGGCTAAAGATGTTAAGTTTTTAATAATTTTTTTTTTTTGGTGGCTGATTTATCGAAAGTAATCCCACTCTCTCTCTCTCTCTCTCTCTCTCTCTCTCTCTCTCTCTCTCTCTCTCTCTCTCTCTCTCTCTCTCTCTCTCTCTCTCTCAGATGGTTCTATCCCCATCAACTTATGTATTAGAATTTGGAGCCTTACTAAAGCCTTAGAACATAATCTAGTTACAACTCAAAGAGCTATGGAAAGAATAATAATGGGAATAACACTAAGAGACAGAAAAAGAGCAACATGAATACGAGAGCTAAGTAAAGTAGAGTATATTCTAAGGAAATTATTATTATTATTATTATTATTATTATTATTATTATTATTATTACTTGCTAAACTGCAACCCTAGTTGAAAATGCAGGATGCTATAAGCCCAGGGGCTCCAACAGGGAATACAGCCCAGTGAGGAAAGGAAACAAGAAAAATAATATTCAAGAAGAGTAACAACAATAAAATAAATATCTCTTATATAAACTATAAAAACTTTAACAAAAGAAAAGTAAGAGAAATAAGATAGAATAATGTGCCCGAGTGTACCCTCAAGCAAGAGAACTCTAACCCAAGATAGTGGAAGACGATGGTACAGAGGTTATGGCATTAGCCAAAACTAAAGAACAATGGTTTGATTTCGGAGTGTCCTTCGCCTAGAAAGGCTGCTTACCATAGCTAAAGAGACTTTTCTACCCTTATCAAGAGTGAAGTACCCACTGAACAATTGCAGTGCAGTACTTAACCCCTAGAGAGAAGAAAATTGTTTGGTAATCTCAGTGTTGTCAGGTGTATGAGGACAGAAAAGAATATGTAAAGAATAGGCCAGTCTATTAGGTGTATGTGTAGGCAAAGGGAAAATGAACCGTAAACCAGATAGAAGGATCCAGTGTAGTACTGTCTGGCCAGTCAAAGGACCCCGTTACTCTCTAGCGGTAGTATCTCAACGGGTGGTTGGTGCCCTGGCCAACCTACTACCTATAAATGTAAGAAAAGGAAATGGACATGGGGAGGACATATAATGAGAATAACAGATAATAAATGGACATTGAAAATAGCAGAATTTGTCAATAGAGTTCGCAAAAGAAGTAGGGAAAGGAATAAAAGACGATGGCTTGACGAAATGAGAAAATTAGCTGGTATAAACTGGCGCACGTGGAAGGACATGTCTGAGGCCTTTGTCTTGCAGTGGACTAGTTACGGTTGATGATTTATATATATATATATATATATATATATATATATATATATATATATATATATATAAGTATATATATATACACACGTGTTTGTGTGTGTGTGTGTGTGGGTATGTATTTCTCTGTGAGTCCTCTTTGAATTACCATTTCTTCCTCTTCATTTCTTTACATCTTTCCTCTGTTACAGTTCAGCTCTTTTTGTGTTTTGTTTCTTTGTTTCTTTCATTCAACCTTCCACTGCTTCTCTTCATAAATATCTCTCTTTTTCTCGCTTCCTCGTTTGCCAGATCTCTCTCTCTCTCTCTCTCTCTCTCTCTCTCTCTCTCTCTCTCTCTCTCTCTCTCCTGTACTGTGTATACCTGCCTGTCTGTCTGTATGCCCGTGTGTCTCTTTCCTTCTCTTTTTCTCCTTCTCTGTCTCTGTCTCCCTCTCCCTCCCTCTTTCCTGTCTCCCCCTCTCTCCTCCTGTCTCTCTCATGACAACTCGTTTGTCGAAGGCCTTGAAATAAAGACGCAGAGATATTCCATTTTTTATCTTTTGAATTTGCTCAGGTCCTTGACTAAAAAGATCGTGGCGGACGATAAATATTATTTGAAATATTCTCCACGTTTAAGACTACACGAAATATTGCAATGTTATCTCCTTGGAAGCGATAAAGGTCATGTTATGTGCACTTGTTTACGTATATGTTTACATTCCTCATACATATGGTGGATTTCAGTTTATTTGGTTACAGCTACGAAGATATCTATTGTTTACATCCGGAGAATTCTTCTTCTTCTTCTTCTTCTTCGTCTTATTCTTCTTCTTAATTTCCGTGAGATCTCTTGAGAAAATTTCTATGGAAGTGGATGAAACTTCATACTGTATTGAATATTCATGCTTTTAAAGTTCTGATGCTAAATCTCTCTCACTCTCTCTCTCTCTCTCTCTCTCTCTCTCCCCTGTTCTGTGTATGCCTGCCTGTCTGTCAGTATGCCCGTGTGTCTCTTTCTCTCTTTTTCTCCTTCTCTGTCTCTGTCTCCCTGTCCCTCTCTGTTTCCTGTCTGCCCCTTTCTCCTCTTGTCTCTCTAATGACAACTCGTTCTTCTTCTTCTTCTTCTTCTTCCTGAGATCTCCTAATAAAATTTCTATTAAACTGGATGAAACTTCATACTGTATTGAACATTCATGCTTTTAAAGTTCTGATGCTAAATGTCACGTTACAAGTTTGAATATGAATACATAATTCAGCTTAGCAATAAGTTCCGGGTTTTTATTGGATGGCAGACGAAATTGTATGAGGGTTAGAAGGGAAGCTGTGCATGTAATTTGTTATATAGATTAACGTTAGATCCCAACCATATGGAATTGCGTTATTTCAGTTATGGTAGAAATATTGGAATGCATATGACCTATAAACGAATTAGCTCTGATTTACCACTCATGTGAAAGAGGTCGAGGTAGGGGTTGCCAGAGGTTGACATATATGGTTGAAAAACTAATCATTGTTCGTAAATATCACATATTTCGTAATAGTTTACAAATGATTCTCGGTGCTATTCATCAAAACTATAATATTTTTATGAGTGTATACGGTTGAGTCCACTAAATAATTCATTTCAGTTCACCTGACGGCGCAGAGAACATGGCAAGCGTTACACAATGTCCCTCCTGAAGTTGAAAACATGTCAAAAAGATTAAGAAAAATGTCTCATTTACATCCTTTGCAAACTCTTCCGGCAGATCAAAACAACCATTATTGGGTATTACCTGGCATCGTAACAGCAGAGGTCATTGATGAGAACAACCATTAACGATATAAAGTTACATCTCTCTCTCTCTCTCTCTCTCTCTCTCTCTCTCTCTCTCTCTCTCTCTCTAAATGATACTATCTTGGTGTGACTTGTTCCCGCCATGTTAGTTCCAAACATTAAGTTTGCCAACCAGCTTCCAAGCTCCCACCTGTTGCTTGCAGTCCAACCGGGAAACTGAGAAACCTCTGTTAAGAATAAGCTATTATTCCTCGAAATATAAAAGAATGATGATATTTGTTTATATGCAATTATGTGTGTGTGTGTATATATATATATATATATATATATATATATATATATATATATATATATATATATATATATATATATATATATATATATATATATATATATATATATGCAGCCGTTTCTAGTACAGTGTAGGACAAAGGCCTCATATACATATTGGCCCTGAAGCGGCATGACAATACGAAAGCGCTAGGTCAAAATTTCTATCTCCTGCTTAGTGACATATTTATCTAGAGAGTTATGGGGTCTATGACTTGCCAGACTGTACTACATTAGATCCTTCTATGTGGTTACGGTTCACTTCCCCTTTGCCTACACATAGACCAAATAGTCTGACCTATTCTTTACAGATTCTCCTCTGTCCTCATACACCTGACAACACTGAGATTACCAAACAATTCTTCTTCTCTCAAGAAGTTAACTACTGCACTGTAATTGTTCAGTGGCTACTTTCCTCTTGGTAAGGGTAGAAGAGACTTTAGCTATGGGAAGCAGCTCTTGTTCTCTAGTCTTGGGTAGTGCCATAGCCTCTGTACCATGGTCTACCACTGTCTTGGGTTAGAGTTCTCTTGCTTGAGGGTACACTCGGGCACACTATTCTATCTAATTTCTCTTCCTCTTGTTTTGTTAAAGTTTTTATAGTTTATATAGGAAATATTTATTTTAATGCTGTTACTGTTCTTCAAATATTTTAATTATTCTGTCTAATACATCTTCCTCTTGTTTTGTTAGTTTTTATAGTTTATATAGGGAATATTTATTTTATTGCTGTTACTGTTCTTCAATTATTTTAATTTTCATTGTTTCCTTTCCTCACTGGGCTATTTTCCCTGTTGGGGCTCTTGGTCTTATAGCATTCTGCTTTTCCAACGAGGGTTGTAGCTTAGCAAGTAGTATATATATATATATATATATATATATATATATATATATATATATATATATATATATATATATATATATATATGCGTGTGTGTATATGTGTTAGGAAATGCTAAACTTATAGATAATCGGAATCTGAGAAATGTAGATGAGAGCTGATGATAGCAGGTGATTCATCACTTTATAATTCATTCTTTGCCCCGGCGATATTTTAAGCTTATCAGACCACGAGTGCATAAATAACCCTTGAGCAAGCAAAATGCTCTCTCTCTCTCTCTCTCTCTCTCTCTCTCTCTCTCTCTCTCTCTCTCTCTCTCTCTCTCTCTCTCTCTCTTTATATATATATATATATATATATATATATATATATATATATATATATATATATATATATATACACACACATATACACACACTAATACATATACACAGACATACATCCATTCACAAACAAACATTATATATATATATATATATATATATATATATATATATATATATATATATATATAATGTGCTATATATACATATAATATATATACACATATATATATATATAATGTGCTATATATACATATAATATATATATATATATATATATATATATATATATATATATATATATATACGCGTAAAAATCACAGTGGAACGTGATGCTCAGATGCAAAAGAACCCCAGGGAAAATGAAAATTTGAAAAATTAGATTAAGTCCTGACTAGTTTCGTGATACTTCTTCAGAGGACTGATTTATTGAATGAGGTTTCTTTACATTTTATAGGTACAGTAAACGTACGAACATGCATATAGATAGAGACTTATAGAACAATGACGCTCCCATACCAGCTACCTGTGCTGTTATCAGGTGTTTCCTGGGCAGATATCAAACATCATTAGACACCTGTCAGAAAGGGTCATTTCTGGTGACCAGTAAATTCTTGTTTTGACTTTCAATACAATTTCTCATATCAATATGGTAGCCTTATCCATATAAATATAAATGTAAAAGTATATGTACATATAAAACATTATATATATATATATATATATATATATATATATATATATATATATATATATATATATGTATATATATATATACATAGACTTATACATGCGTATACACATACTTGTATTATAGACATATACATATGTGTACACATACAGGTATCCTTATACAGACATATACATAGACTTACATATACATGTTTTTACATATGATTGATATGTATATATAGTTATGCACATAAACCCTATTACCGTAAATATACAATTACTTATATATCAGTACTAATATCTAACATAACAATATACAGTGCCTAAGTACTTAGGTATATTTTATGAAATAATTGTACCTATCAGTGAATGGTAGTTTAGGTCTAAATATTAATTTCACAGTAATGTTTATTATTCACAGTACATGTACTGAGAATAATTAACGTGCATCTTTTTCCCTGTTTTCTATAGCTGAAACTTTGACCTAATAGGGTCCAAAGATATAGTGGTCTTAACCATGGTTATTCTATTGATATAATGTTTTCTTCCTAACACTGGTGTCAATCTCTTGCTTGTTCACTTGCCACTGTCCGTTTGTCCTTGAAACAATGATGTGCCAATCTCTTGCCCTGGCCAGTCTCTTCTTCACACGCTTGTGTACCAATCACATGTTCTGGCCAATCTCCCCTTCGAAGTCTGATGTAGTGTGCTAATCACTTACCTTAGCCAATCTGTCCTTCACTCAAAGGTGTAGCAATCACTTGGACTTGCCCGTGTCTTCTTTGAATGCTTTAGGCCAATCATTTGCCCTTGTCTAGTCTCTGCAGTAAACGCTGTTGTAGTGTATCAATCTCTTGGCTTGGCCAGTCTCTCCTTCAAACAAAGGTGTTCAAATCTTTTGCCCTTGCAAGCCTTTCCTTCAAACACTGTTATGCTAATCAATTGGCCTAGCCAGTTTCCTCATTCAAACAAAGGTGTGCCAATCTCTCTTATTTTTTTTAGGGGGGGGGGCGCAATTTCCCCTTCGAACACTTGTGTACCAGGTATTTTCCCTGTCTCCGTCGCTCCTTCAAACACTGGTATTCTAATCTTTTGCCCTAGACAGTCTCTCATTCAAATATTGGTGTTTTGTGCCGATCATTCGAACTGGACTGTCTCCCTCAAACAATGGTATGCCAATCACTTTCCCTGGCCAATCTCTCCTTCAAACAATAGTGTGCCAGTCTTTTGCCCTTGCTAGCTAGTTTTTCTTTGAAACACAGGTGTTCCAATAACTTGCCCTGGCCAGTCTCCCCTTCAAACCTATGATGTGCCAATATCTTGTCCTGACGAATCTCTCCTAATACACGTATGTTTCAATGACTTGTCCGGTTCAGTCTCTTCTTTAGCTGTTGCTCAAACCTCGTGAGCCCTGCCAAACATATCAGGAGTCAGTGTACCCTCAAGCAAGAGATTTATAACCCAAGACAGGGGAAGACCATGGTACTGAGGCTATGGCACTACCAAGGACTAGAGAACAATTGTTAGATTTTGGAGTGTCGTCCTAGAAGAGCTGCTTTCCATAGTTAAAGAGTCTCTTCTACCCTTACCAAGAGGAAAATAGCCACTGAACACTTACAGTGCAGTAGTTAACATCTTGAGAGAAGAAGACTTGTTTGGTAATTTCAGATTATTCTGTGTATGTGTAGGCAAAGAGGAAATGAGCCGTACCCAGAGAGAGGGATCCAATGTAGTACTGTCTGGTCAGTCAAAGGACACCATAACTCCCTAGCGGTAGTATCTAAACGGGTGGCTGGTGCCTTGACCAACCTAGTCCTACCTAGTGAACTGATATGTAGCGTGACATTAATATGAAATTTCAGGCGATTTGATTTCCAAACTTTACTTAACCTTGTCATTGTCTGATTTGCTTTTATCAACCTTTCATTAAACTCTAAAGACCCTATATTAGAGATGATAGTTCCTAAATATTTAAATATTTCTACCTCATTATTCCTTTCTCTTTTCTATCATATTTCATCTTCCATTTCAGATTTTGGTCTCATCATATACATACGTATATATACATCTCCCATATTAAATAAAGAACAAATGTCTTTATATATATATATATATATATATATATATATATATATATATATATATATATATATATATATATATATACATACATACATACATATATATATACATACATACTATATATATATATATATATATATATATATATATATATATATATATATATCATGTCACAGTGAGGGGAGAAAGGGAGTGGTCATACTCTGGTAGGAGGGGTTACCTTGCGAGGTACACTCGGAAACCATAGTCTCCCACAAATTGCCGAATCATTCCATTTTAGTTAGGAAAAAGGGAGGGGTAGGAAGTGTTGAATCAGTGTGTGCGTGTGTGCATATCTATCTAAATATTTAGACGTCCTTTTTGATGGCTCCGGTACACTAGTGTATATATATGCGTGTGTGTGTATGTATATATATATATATATATATATATATATATATATATATATATATATATATATATATGTGTATATATATATATTTACATTTATATATATACACATATATCTACATATATACATATGTAAATATATATATATATATATATATATATATATATATATATATATACATATATATATATATATATATATATATATATATATATATATATATATATATTTATACAAGAGATAATTATTAATTCATTTGTCAACAATGAATTTCGAGGGCTTCACCTTAAATGAACTGAGAGACACATAATATGAAATACTGATTTCCAAAGACCTCAGATCAGAACCTCAATATGTCCCCCGAAAGCCGACCAACTTAATCGGAACAAATGGTTTGCAATGAAAGCGACCAGCAGAGTTCTGAGGCCAAATCTCCTCTTACATTACTCATTTAGAATCAATCACGAAACGCTTGTTTGATTAACGATTGCAGCCCTGGTTCTCATGCAACTATTGCGGGAGCGACTTTTATTTTGGATTTCAGGGCGAAATATCGCCAATCATCTTTTGCGTTTGTTGTTGAACAAACAGTTGCATATAGACTGGATTTATAGAGTTAATTGATTTTTTTTCATTCTACGTTTGGACGATACGTGTTAAAGCTGCCTGTGAAAATATATCCACATGATGACTGAATTACAATTTATTTTGATCGAGTAGCATTTTCTTTTGATTGAGTCACATTTCCTTTTGATTGAGTTACAATTTTCTTTTATTGTGTCATAATTTCTTTTCATTGAATTACATTTCCTTTTGATTGAGTCCCAGTTTCTTTTGATTGAGCTACATTTTCTTTTGACTAATTGATTGAGTCACATTTTTTTGATTGATTGATTGAGTCGCATTTCCTTTTGACTGGGTACCATTTCCTTTTGATTGAGTCACATTACCTTTTGATTGAGTCGCATTTTCTTTTGATTGAGTCGCATTTTCTTTTGACTGAGTGATTGAGTCACATTTCCTTTTAATTCAGGCACAATTTCCTTAAATTGAGTCACATTTTTTGATTGAGTCACAATTTCTTTTGATTGAATTACACTTCCTTTTTATTGAGTCCCATTTTCTTTTGATTAATTCACATTTTCTTTTGACTGAATGATTGAGTATCGTCTCCTTTTGATTGAGTCACATTTTTAGATTGATTGATTGAGTCACATTTTCTTTTGAGTCACATTTCCTTTTGATTGAGTCACATTTCCTTTTGATTTAGTCACAATTTCTTTTGAATGAGTCATATTTTCTCTTATTGGAATCTGCAAATTATTTCGGATCCTAAAGGTTACCATGGAACTTTTCCTCATCTGCGATGTTTTCCTAGTGTTTGCTATGAAACCTCTAAACGTGTTCATTGTTCGTAATATGTAATGGATATGCAGTTTGTGTTATAATAGTCACACTATTGAGATACAGTTTCACGACTAAAGTCTCGAAAAAAAAATGTGTCAGTCAGTAACATCCTTAATTTTAGTTGCTTTAATTTTAGGTGCTTTATTAGGTGCGATGCCATTATATACATAAGGCTCCACTATGATTAACAGGCACTGTGGGACCATTGGATTCCACCAATACGCCTTACTCGTGGCAAGAATCAGATATTGCACTTTAGGTGGTACCTGCACTACTTTTGTCCAATAGATTAATTTGTGCTCTAATGCAGTAGAGAAATTGTAGCCAATTATGTTTGTTCAGACCCTTAACCAAAGTATCCAACACTTTTCAATATATGAATATATGGACTTTTTATTCCTTCGAACCCTGTTCATAGGTATAATATAATAAGAAGAAAATTACCACAATGACGATTGTAGCATAATTATCAATATTATTATTAGCTAAGCTACAACCCTAGTTTGTAAAGAAATATGCTATAAGCCCAAGGGCTCCAACAGAGAAAGTAGCCCAGTGTGAAAGGGAAACACGAAAATAAACGACAGAGGTAATGAACTATTAAAATCATTTTTTTTTCAAGAACACTAAAGAACAATTAAGAATACATTACCCTCTGTAATGCTACTGGACTAACCAAGAATCAATTTCATTACCTATGCAAACTATCACAAAAATTGTAAATGTATTTCTGTGTGGTTTCGTGAGTGTATGTGCGTGTCACGAGGAAAGTGAAAGTGTTTGACTAAGTTACAGGAAAGGTGAAATTGCGAAAACCAATTTTTGCTACAATATGATGGGTTTTCAGTTGATAAAGCTAAAAATCTGTACAGTGTGGCAGTCAAAATTTCGCTTGGAATGGCTAAATACTTTTGCATCCGTCTATAAAAAGATTTTATTTAGTCCTGCAAATTAAGTTGACAGGCTTTATTGGTTTCGTAGAGTAGAGGCTAGATTGAAATAGATCTTCTTGTGATCACCGAACATGCAGGAAGAAACGTTTTAAGCTGGTGGTTCTGAAAATAGACAATAAAGTATTTAAATCTTTAACGAGGTTTAAATATCACATTAGGAATTTCCTTTTAGTAATTGATGTGCATAACTGCTTTGGGAGACCTATGTTATGTGAAATGCCTGATTTCAAGAGTCGCTATAATATCGATTTTACTTATTTTATGTTTTCGTCGTGGAAAACAATTAAATTTTCAATGCATAACATTGATTTTGTATATATATACATATATATATATATATATATATATATATATATATATATGTATGTATATGATATATATATATATATATATATATATATATATATACATATATATGTCTATTTGTATATATATATATATATATATATATATATATATATATATATACATATATATATATATATATATATATATATATATATATATATATATATATATATATATATACATATATATATATATATATATATATATATATATATATATATATACATATATATATATATATATATAGTTACATACAAATATATGTATATATATATATATATATATATATATATACATATATATATATTTATATATATATATATATATATATATATATATTTATATACATATATATATATATATATATATATATATATATATATATATATATATATATATTTAAATACAAATATATATATATATTTATATATATATTTATATAAATATATATACACACACACACACATATATATATATATATATATATATATATATATATATATATATATATATAACGGATTTTGAGCAAAGCGAAAAATCTATTTTTGGGTGAGGTAGCCATGTCGTCCTGATGGAAGTTCCTAATAGGTAGCTTTCTAGGGTATATTTGACTACAGTGATATTCCCAGAGAATTTTACCATAAGGTATCCAGAATTCTAACTCCTGGAGCGAATATCCCTAAATAATCTCACAGGGATATCGCATAATATCAGAGGACGTATTCTTGACACGTCACATAGCTATCTTCACCCCGAACAGTATTAACGCTTTGAGGGGTTACAGTGACAAGAATCTGAAACGAGAATGAAAAGAGAGCCGCTCATAAGGCATCTCTCCTATTCCGTTTCCAGTGTGTATCTGATGAAGGCGGTAGCGCCCTCTTTATTCCTTGTAGCGATATACGAAGTGTTACAGATACTGTATTATAGGGAGGGGTCAATAAGCACTTTTACAATAAAAGGAAGAGCGGGTCCATCAGGACGACATGGCTACCTCACCCAAAAATAGATTTTTCGCTTCGATCAAAATCCGTTTTTTGGGCTCAGGCCATGTCGTCCTGATGGAAGTTTACCAGAGCATTACTGTATCTGTGGATTCTCAATCAGAGCTGTACTCTAAAAAAAGTAGTTTGCTGGTACGTCTAGACCTGGAGACCTATGATGTTACCGTCATACATCATTTCTTCTAAGCATGAACTATGTTAGTGCTTCCTGCCCCCTACAGGGAAGAGTCGTACTAGTCTCTGGAAAAAGTCTCGAAAAGTACATAATAATTATGGATGACAAAATGACAAGCTTGTATAGTGGTCTCGCCCTATACAATATAAAGCAAAGATTGTATAAGAGTCACCAATGTCAGTATGAATTTGTGACACCTTCCCCAATGTGACTACTCTTATAAACTATTGGATAATGGTTGTATCCGCATAGGAACAAATTTTGCCTATTTGCAAAGGAAGGGTTAGAGTGAGTGGACTTTTGCTTGAATAAGGGAACAGTCTTAAAAGACATACCGTGATAAAAATATCCATATTTTAGTCTTAATGCTCAGTACATTTCTAATAAAATGATTGTGGGCGAATAATTTAAAATTTAATAAACGTACATATCAGATCAACATTTATAAAATTTATAAAACGTGGATGATATGCATCAAAGCATAAAGAAAAACAGTCAACAGAAAATATTGTTTTGTCTACTAGGAAACAGATTTGCCACTTCAATTGAATTATTAATAATAATGATATAGTCTGTATACTGTTAATTTACACTAGCGTAAAAAACGCTTGGCACAACTGTTCGCATTATGCTATAGTTCACCGACGACAATGGAACAGTTCGTAAGTACACTTTCGTGGCCTATCGTTCAGTGTGTAGTAACATACAGTGACTACACACGCACCCTCTTAATTAATCGTCCCAAATTAATTACACTTCCTCGCAGATTTAAAACAGAAGGTTAAAGAATTCTACCTGCTGCTCCCACAGAATTCTTAAGTTGCTCCACTAGCTTCGCATAGTGCGTAAAGAAAACCTTGGGTGACTACCAGCCGGTGTACAAACAAGGATGTTCAAAGTCCATATAATTAAAGAAATTTTATGGAAGAGGCAACTTTCCTCGGATCATGACTAACGGATGTACTGTCTGGATCCGTTCTGCGAATAACACGGGTGAGTTTCGCCCATAGTTATAGAAAACTTTGAACCCAGGTTTTCTCTTCTGAACAGCTGTCCTCCCATAAAGTCTGAAGTTCTATGAAGATAGACCTTAGGCACTCCACTGGACATAGAGATGCACGTTCCTTCAGAGAGCAGATTCTCTAGGGACCCCACCTGTTGGTGGGTAGCTTGTTCTTGGCAAGAAACGTTGGGTCTGGAAATATATTCAGTTCTCCCTCCAAGAACTGGACGTGGCCTTCCTCTCTAGAGAGAGCCACTATTTCACTAACTCTGGCCCCGAAAGCCAGTACAAGCAGAAATATGACTTAAAATTCAAGGCCCTCTAAGCGCATTCCTCATTGTTCATTATTTATACACAATGAAGAATCTTATCTACTGACCTTTGCATGGGTCCTTGGAGGCGCTGAAGGGCTAAGCATAGCATGGGCCTTTGTAGTTCATTAAGAACGTCGTTAGAAAGGTCGACCTGTAAGGCATATGGTATCTGTCTTGTCAAAGCAGACTTGAACAAAAGAATTGTGTTGGCTGCTAAACCTTGCCCATGAAGGTGAATGAAGAATGATAAATAGGAATCTGTCAAGATTTCTTTTGGTTTCTTCGCCTTGACAAGGGATATCTGTGTCTTCCCTGAAGCCTCATAATGTCTTCTAGTTTCCTCCAAAAGTCTGAACTGACTTTTAACACCGAATCTTTTTCTCATCGTTAAGGAGAGAAAGTCGTGAGAAGTAGGTTCCGTGTTTTCTGTGATGAAGCGAAGATAGTCGACTTCTGTACTCGCTGAGACAGGGATGGATCCGGTAGCGTTACGAATTTTAGTCGTAGTTCCAATGCCAGAGGGAACCACACACTATTTGGCCACTTGTGGGCCACTATTGCTGCTTTCCCTTTGAAGGATCTCAGCTTATCAAGGACCTTCAAAAAGAGGTTGTGTGGAGGGAACAGATAAGTACTGGACCATCTGTTCCAGTCCAGGGACATAGCGTCCACTGCCTCCGCTATCGGATCCTCGTATGGGGACATGTAACGATCTATTTTCTTGTTGTCTTTCGTCGCAAAGAGGTCTATCTGCAGCTCTTGGACTTGACTCAAGATGGAGAACGATCCTGCGTCAAGGGACCATTTTGACTCTATAGGTGTAAACCTGGATAGAGCATCCGCTGTCACATTGCGGAACCCTTGAATGTGAACTGCTGACAGGTGCCATTTCTTCCTTTCCACCAAACGGAATATGGCCAACATCACTTGGTTGATTTGAGGTGACCTCAACCTTTGTCAATTCAGGCATCTCACTACCACCTCGCCGTCTAGAACCAGTCTTATGTGGGTCGAGTGGCGAGAAGAAACTTTCTTTATTGTCAGAAGTACTGCCATGGCTTCTAGAAAGTTGATGTGAAATGACTTGAAAAGATTGGACCAAGCTCCTTGGACTCTCATCTGATGAGAGTGACCTCCCCGCCTTCCTTTGAAGCGTCTGTGTGGATAGTTACTGACGGGGGAGGAGGTTGAAGAAGTATTGATTTCTTCAATTGCTTGCCATTGGACCACGGCTTGAGAAGCGTTCGCAGTCGAGTCGGTAGTGGTCTTATTAGATCTCTTCGCGCGTTTGATGCGTATTTTCTCCAGACTCCTGTTGCATCCTTAAGCTGTTCTCTTAGCACTAGATCTGTTATCGAAGCAAACTGTAGAGAGCCCAGCACTCTCTCCTGTTCACGTCTTGATATCCATTTGGATTTCAATAGTCCCTTGACAGATCCTGCTATTTCTTTCCTCTTCTTACTAGGAATGGAAAGTCGATGTGACTCCAAATTCCAGTGGATTCCCAACCACTGAAATATTTGAGCTGGAGAAAGCCGAGACTTTTTGATGTTGATCTTGAATCCCAGATGTTCCAGGAACTGGATCACTATCTTAGAAGCTTGCATACATTCTGTTTTGGATGCTGCCCACACCAGCCAGTCGTCCAAGTAGGCTACTACTTGGACCCCCTTTAGGCGTAATTGATGGACGGTTGCGTTCGCGAGCTTTGTGAAAATCCTTGGGGCTATATTTAGCCCGAAAGGTACGGCTCTGAAGGCATAAAATTTTCTATGTAACTTTAAGCCTAGGTAGGAGGAGAGGTGACGATTAATTGGAACGTGCCAATAAGCGTCAGACAAGTCTATAGAGACAGCATATGCCCTTCTGGGCAGTAGGCTCCTTATGTGCTGAAGCGTGAGCATTCTGAACTTGTAGTTCACTATGAACTTGTTGAGTGGCGACAAGTCTAGAATGACTCTGAGTTTTTCTGAGTCCTTCTCTGGAACACAAAACAGCCTTCCTTGGAATTTGATGGACTTAACTTTCCGGATTACTCTTTTGTCAAAGAGTTCTCGGACATATTCTTCCAGAACGGGGGATGAGTGTTTGAAGAATTGAGGAAATTGAGGTGGAGGACTGTTCCAGCTCCAACCTAGTCCATTTTTAATTAGGCTGTGGGCCCAGGGATGGAAGGTCCAGCGATCCCTAAATATCTGCAGTCTCCCTCCTACTCGAAGTATCTTACTTCTGCTGTTGTGGACCTGAGGCCTTGCCTCCTTGACCGCGTCCTCCCCTGTATCCCCTTCCTCTTGAAGGGCGTCTAGAAGAACCTCTGGCTGTTCCTCTAACTCTCGAACGAAAGGAAGAAGTCTGCCTTTCGAAGGCTGGATTAAAAACTGGCGACTGTGTCGCCACTTGTTGAAGTACCAGCTGGTACGTGGTTGGAGGTTGTGCCACTATCTGAGGCACCGCGGTCACAGGAAGTTGTTGTTGATGTTGCTGTCGGTAGGGTTTAGCCGGCCGAGAGGATGGCCTAGGCCTTTTTGTCCTCCTCTTGGGTTGGGGACCCTCATCTGGAGAAGACTTTCTCTTAAGATCTAAGCCCCACTTTTTGAGAAGGTTCCTATTCTCTGTGACGGCCTTGTCTACTACCTCTTTAACCACTTCATTGGGAAAGAGGTCTTTACCCCAAATACGAGAGGAGATCAGTTTCCTCGGTTCGTGCCTCACCGCAGCCGAGGCGAACACGAACTCTCTACAGGCTCTACTAGCTTTAATAAAGCTATAGAGATCCTTCGTAACTGTGGCCAGATGGGTTTTGGCCACAACCATGAACATGTCCTGGTTCTTGGGGTCACTTGCCATCGTTTCTAGTGTCGTTTGCAACGACATCGATGCTGCAAGTCTTTCTTTTGTCTCTTGCTATCTACGCAAGAGAACCTCCGACAGGTTTGGAAGTGCCTCACCGAACTGGCGTTCAGCAATATCAGCTTCCAGCTTCCCAACTGAGAAGGTAAGGTGTACGTCCTTCCAGTCTTTTTGGTCCAAGGGGAAGGTCAGAGATAACGGCTTGTACTCCTCCAAGGAGGGGCATGGTTTCCCTGCCTCCACCGCCTTTAAGAGGCCACAAAGGAGGGAAGCTTCTTACTCAAGACGGGCACCTTTGAGTTAATGAAGCCCCTCTCTTTCATCGAGCTCGCTAGTAACGTCTGAGCTTTACTATGGTAAAAAACTATGACCTCCTTCGGCCCCGTCTCCTCCTTTGAGGCTGGCTCCTTCCTAAGACGGACATAGCAGTCCGTATAAGAATCTTTGTTGGGCCAAAATTCCACTTCTTCCAGGGGAATTGCTCCCAACTTTTCTGAGATCACGATCTTCCCAGTTGTCATTGGCATGTGTTCGGCATACCTCCAAGGATTGGTATCCGAGCACAAAGGAATATCCTTCACGCTGAGCCGCTTCTGGAGCCCACATGATGCTGCAAGTCTACATATCTCCAGTTTCATTGCAGCTTCCTTCTCATCATTCTTCCTTTGAATTTGTTGGATCATCTCAACAATGAAAGAAAGAGTCCTTCCCAGTTCATCGGGGATAGCAGACGATGTAGAAGGAACAGGTTCTGGGTCCGGAACCGATGTAACCGACACTTCGTCGATTTCTTCCTCTTCTACTTGAGGAGCCTGGAACAGCTCCTCCTCCTGACCTTCTCCTAGAAGGTCCTTCTCAGTAGAATCTGACACCTCCGACATCCTATCGTCCAAATAGATGTCTTGAAGGGCGGCTGAGACTTCAGAATCCACCAGATTCTGGGCAGTTGGTATCTCCACCTGAGGCTGGGGGATGATTGCATCAGCCGATGCTTTAGGGAAAAGGTAGGCCCTCATCTTCTCATTTGGAAGGTAGGGGCCTGAGGTGTTTTTCTGAAAATCCCTCAACCAGGATCGTAACATTTCCCTGGCAGCATCCCTTGACTCCATCAACTTAAGGTCGTCAAAAGCCTCGGTAATCAGGTTAGAACAAACTGTACAAACCTGGGGGTCCCAATAGCGGAGATCACTTCTGGAGGCTACGCACGGTGCGTGCCTCCTGCAAAGTTGATGTCCACAGAAGTTCTTACTGCCGACATTACAGAACACACTCCCGCACTTCGGATGGTCCTCCTGTAAAGAGAAGAAAAATCCATGAGTATCAAGTGAAGGCTTTCACTTATATTGAGGCATTTAGATTATATAGAATAGCTATAAAAGAAAGAAGGAAAGACACATACTTGTATTTCCTGTCCAGTCAATTGCTGAAACCTCCCGAGATTTTAAAACCAAGGTTAATTCTATACTAGAACACCTTATGTAATTTCCTAAACGGAAATTTAAGGTGTAGTTCACACCTTGAGATAAAGTTTTAATATACGGGATAGAAAGAATACAGAAAGAACTTTCTTTCTATATATTGTATGGTCTCAACAAAAGGCTGTACATTAAGTATGATGAAGAACTTTAGTATTATCAAAAGCTCTGTACAGCAGTTTCTGCTAATGTAGTGCGTACTACACTACAAATATAGCAACTACTGTACATTGCATGCTGTTGTGCCGGCTAGCACGCGCCGGTACGTGCCGGCGTGCGCCTGCACGTGCCGGCCGGCTTCTACCCCTGTATAGTTCATAGATATACTATCTTTAACTAATAGGCAGCAGCCCACTGATTCGTGACTGTTTGCCGGCCGGCAATCATTGCCAGCCGACAGCTGAAAACACTAATACCCGGCTGCCGGCCGCTAATCGTAGTGGCCAGCAGATTCAGGCTGTGTTTCCACTGCCGGCATGCAAAGGTAATAATACCCATGCCCGCCAACAGTAGCCAAGAACCAGAGAACCTCCACCTGCCCGGCTGTCGCCTGTTAAGCCGGCAGCCGGGTTATGGGTGCAACACAATAATCAGAGAAACAGTATGGATGTAAGGTTATAAGGCGGCATTGCCATACGACCTTCCATCCAGAAAGAGTGAACTTATGGAAGGGGAGAATGTAGCATTCAGGCTTCCAAAGAATCCATAGCCTGTTGGGCTCTACCGGCAGACATGGAAGGGAGACCAAGGGAGGTCTGGGGTTCACTCTGCAAAGAACAAAGGGTCTCTGCCAGCCGACACGTAATGCCAGCTGGCAGAGAGCTGAGCCGGTCCTCCATCCTAACCTAGGACTGTGGCCAAAAGAAAATAAAAGAAAAGAGAGGTGGGGAAGGGATAAGGGTCATATAGACTTCGTTCTAGCAAGAGACACACTCAGCAGTTAGGGAAGCTCATCCTAACCTAGAGTTGTCTATTAGGGAGGAAGACTGGCAATACTTGCTATCCTCCTCCCAACCAGAACAAAGTTAGGTGAAGTTATTTCGCCGGGCAACAGAAAAAACTCATTCTCCAGCCCGAGAAAAACAACACAGGACAGTCTGCTAGGCCACTAGAGGAAGGAATCATCTCTTACAGAATCCTTCCAACATGGACTAGGGAAGCAAAGCTTCCTGTGTCCGCCCCTAACATAGCAAAGGAGACTCATTCTCTATGGTAGGAAGGAGCAGACCACAGACTAGAAACTCTGATGTTCTGCCCTAACCCAAAAAACCAGTCACTCTGGTTATCAGGTCAGGACAGACATATCCTAGAATAGTTATACCTGAATTATTATACAGATAGAACAACTAGGATTAAGCCGAAGGCTTACAGAGGGAGAGAGGGATTGAACTTAGCCTCCGGAGGAGAAAAGAACAATCGGGGATGTGCGAAAGTATACTACTGTACCTTGATTACTAGACTAGGTAAGGTGAGAATCGATTACCTAACCGAAACTCTCTCGTATACAATCTTGGAAAAAACATTCAGCAATATCTTACATGTATAAAATATTTGCCTATAGCTTTAATAATATAACACTCGAAAAAACTTATATCATGCATGAAAGTACTAGGGCCAGACGCCTAGGCTACTAAGCCTCGTGAAGGGCAAGATCGGTTACCTAAATCACCGAACTAAAAACTGACGGTATAATATAAGCATTCCTAGAGGAGCTAAATAGCTAGATTATTAAAGCATAACAAACCAGGAACGTCGCTCTAGCTAACTAAATGACCCATAAATAGCGAGCGATAGCATCCAGGATGCCTCCGGTAGGCAACAGCTCTTGTTTACGTTAATATCACTTTCGATTTAATTCAAAACGACTAGAGCTTACATTAATTTTATACATAGTAAAGATAATACTCAACTTTCCAGAGGCAAAAGCAGCCAGAGAAGTCATCAAAATGTTGAATTAAATCCAAAATAAGGAGAGACCACAAGGGAAAACACCGAGTAGTAGAGCTACACGAAAAGGAATAAAGAGGGCGCTACCGCCTTCATCAGATATACACTGGAAACGGAATAGGAGAGATGCCTTATGAGCGGCTCTCTTTTCATTCTCGTTCCAGATTCTTGTCACTGTAACCCCTCGAAGCATTAATACTGTTCGGGGTGAAGATAGCTATGTGACGTGTCAAGAATACGTCCTCTGATATTATGCGATATCCCTGTGAGATTATTTAGGGATATTCGCTCCAGGAGTTAGAATTCTGGATACCTTAAGGTAAAATTCTCTGGGAATATCACTGTAGTCAAATATACCCTAGAAAGCTACCTATTAGGAACTTCCATCAGGACGACATGGCTACCTCACCCAAATATATATATATATATATATATATATATATATATATATATATATATATATATATATATATATATATATATATATATATATATTAATGTACATATATATATATATATATATATATATATATATATATATATATATATATATATATATATATATATATATATATGTATATATATATATATATATATATATATATATATATATATATATATATATATATATATATATATATATATATTTACATATATATTTATATACATATATATTTATATATATATATATATATATATATATATATATATATATATATATAAATATATATATATATATATATATATATATATATATATATATATATATATATATATATATATTTATATAAATATATATATATATATATATATATATATATATATATATATATATATATATATATATATATATATATATATACATATATATGTATATAGCAGAAAGCAGATACTTCAGCATTTGGACAGTTTATTGGCTAAACTTTCGGGAACAACATTTCCCATCATCGGAGCTAAAAAATGAATGTAAAACACAGATCAATAGACATTACGTTAGTCAATGAAATTCTGTTAAAAAGGCAAGAGTTATAACAAATACGTCGAAATACCTAAAAAATGAAGTGGATGAAATATACTAAAAAATAATAAATTAAACCATATAAATCAAATTAAAATTTAAAACATTAAAACATTAAATGAATGATATAGGAAAAGAGCAAAATCAAAATCAGAACAAATCCACAGAAAACTTTAAAGAAGAATTCACAAAACATCATAGATATGGGAATCAAAACAATAATACGCAGCGTATCTTTTTCTGACCACGTCGCTACAGCATATGGTGAGTAAAATATGACTTAACAAGCCTGAGAGAATACTAGACCACCCACCACTAATATCACTCCCTAATTCATTGTAAGAAACAGGTCCTATTTCGAATACATACCTTTCACATATTTTGTGAGTTATATTTACTATATTATACATAGATTAAATACACAGCCTAACTTAACTTGCATTTTGTAGATGTGTAAAGTCTTAGAGTAACCATATTCTAAAGATGATGTACGCAGTAGAGTGTTTAATAATTGTAATAAATATTACATATACGTATTAATTTTTGTATTAAATCATCGTCTTGTGTGAAGCTAGAGGGTCCTCAGCTTGAGCGAAAGTAAATGAACAAGCAACAAGCTACATAAGTATGATAAAGAATATAGGAAGTCCATTGATCAACACGACTTGATACAAATATATGGAACCCTCCGAAATATCGAAGCCCGTAGAGATTTTTAGTAAATTAGTTAGGCGCGTAAGTAATAGATGGCGCTGATAAGGCGCACGTTTTTTTTTTATAGATAAGCTTTCCCATCTTCCCTTTACTCTCTTTGGGTCTGAAATTCATTACCCTTCCTTATATTACACTCCCATGCAAAAACTTCAATGGATTTTTTTTTTAGCATATACTAATTACTACTGCATGTAATATTGCGCTGACAAACGATTTATGACAGGAGTCTGAATGCAGGGCTACCAACCTGTGGTAAGTCGGCCACCACTATTTCACTGTATTTCGTTCCTTGGTGTTATTATGATTCGTGCATATTATGTATGGTTAGTTTTTTACCTTGTGTACACAAATCAAACGTATGGGACTGTATATATCTTGGCCAACGTCAAAGACAGCACTGATTGGTATATGAAATACGAAAGCAGTCAGACGATTTAGCTAACAATGTAAACTCTGTCAAAGTTGCTACTTATATTGAGAAAGATGAAGAAGAGATCTTTCGAACACCCACGAATATGATTGTTAAATTGCAACGTGATCCGGAGCGTATTGGCCCCTTATAAAATCGGTTTCTTCTCAGTCTGGCATTCCTGAACAGTTTCTTCTGAGCATAGCATTCCTAAACAGTTTCTTGTTAGCTTGGCATCCATAAACAGTTTATTCTTAGCCTGGTATTCCTAAACAGTTTCTTCTAAGCATAGCCTTCCTAAACAGTTTCTTCTCAGCCTGGTATTCCTAAACAGTTTCTTCCTATCATAGCATTCCTAAACAGTTTCTTCTAAGCATAGCCTTCCTAAACAGTTTCTTCTCAGCCTGGTATTCCTAAACAGTTTCATCCTAGCATAGCATTCCTAAACAGTTTCTTCCTAGCATAGCATACCTAAACAGTTTCTTCTCAGCCTGGTATTCCTAAACAGTTTCTTCTGAGCATAGCATTCCTAAACAGTTTCTTCTCAGCCTGGTATTCCTAAACAGTTTCTTCTGAGCATAGCATTCCTAAACAGTTTCTTCTCAGCATAGCATTCTTAAACAGTTTCTTCTCAGCATAGCATTCCTAAACAGTTTCTCCTAAGCCTGGTATTCTTAAACAGTTGCTTCTCAGCAAGCCATTCCTAAACAGTTTCTTCTCAGCATGGCATTCCTAAATAGTTTCTTCTAAGCATAGCATTCCTAAACAATTTCTTCTCACATAAGACTCCTGAACAGTTTCTTCTTAGCATGGCATTTCTAAACAGTTGTTTCTCAGCATGGCATTCCTAGAATGTTTCTTATAAGCATGGCATTCGTAAACAGTTTCTACCCAGCATGGTATTCCTAAACTGTATCTTCTCACAATAGCATGCCTAAACAGTTTCTTTTCAGCTTGGAATTCCTGAACAGTTATTGGCATTCCTAAACAGTGTCTTTTCAGCCTGGTATTCCTAAACAGTGTCTTTTCAGCCTGGTATTCCTAAGCATTTTATTCTCAGCTTGGCATTCCTAAACAGTTTCTTTTCAGCTTGGAATTCCTGAACAGTTATTGGCATTCCTAAACAGTGTCTTTTCAGCCTGGTATTCCTAAACAGTGTCTTTTCAGCCTGGTATGCCTAAACATTTTATTCTCAGCTTGGCATTCCTTAACAGTTTCTCCTAAGCCTGGCATTCCTGAACAGTTTCTTCTTAACCTGGCATTCCTGAACAGTTTCTTTTCAGCTTAGAATTCCTAAACATTTTTTTCCCAGCCTGGCATTTTTGAACAGTTTCTTGTCACCCAGGAATTCCTAAATAGTTTCTTCTCCTGCTCGAAATCCTAATCTATTTGCACTAGCAATTAATGGGCTATCCTCTGTCATTGCTAAATTTTAATCACCATGCTGGCCACTGTTTACTCATGATGCTGGGAGATCGTAATCTGGTCGCTTACAGCAAACCAATCTGTTATTGGTGTACCTGACTAGTACAGCCTTGCCAATCATGGCAATACACAAACTCTTTCACCACGATCAAAATTTACTTTGCAATTCGATTGTGAAACTCTGTTCCTCATTAACACCGAAAATATGATGATTATTACCTGTGATGAGGTGTGAGTTTTGGCAGAACTGTTTGATCCAAAATTAATAATACGAAAAATTATTCACCCGACCATTAATTTATGATCTCATTTGCCATTAACTCGAAAATTGCTTAATGAATCACTTTTTTTTTTAATTACTAAGTTTGTATTGTAATTAATTCTTGTGTTTGTATTCTCTCCCCCAGGCCTAAAATAAATTATTTTTGTTTTATTTGTGTCATATAGTATCAAGATTGATGACATTTTGATAAAATACCAACAGTGATGTTCTGACTTCTAGTTACTTCTCTACCGGCCTTTTTCTTAAGCATAGCAAAAGTGTTATTATTATTATTATTATTATTATTATTATTATTATTATTATTATTATTATGTAGCTACAACCCTAATTGAAAAAGCAGATTGCTATAAGTCCCATGAGGGCTTCAACATGGAAAAATAGCTGAGTGAGGAAGGAAATAAAGAAACAGATAGAATAGTGTTCCTGGGTGTAGCCTTAAGCAAGAGAACTCTACCCCAAGACAGTGGAAGACCATGGTACAGAGGCTATGGCACTACTCAAGATTAGATAACGATGGTTTGATTTTGGTTGTGTGCATTGGTAGCATAAAATACAGTTAACTAGAACGGGCACTCGGTAGAGCGCATACCTTCGCCTGTATCATGTATAACACAAGATAGGCTATTGAATTATACACAATTTGGTACTAGGGTCATGCAAATCAGAAAAAAATGACCACATGGTAAAAAAAACGTTTTTGACCTTTTCGTGACCTTGGCCTTGACTTTCGACTAAATCACTCTCAAAGTCTAACCAAATTGTCTTTGGATCAGGGATAATCATCCCAACAAATTTTACGAGATTCGGTCAAATGATTTTTGAGTTATGCGAATCACAAACACAGTCAGACATACAAACAAATACACGTCTGTCAAATCATAACTTTGACGATGAAGTTGGCGAAGGTAACAAGAATCCTGCTTGATGAAAGTATTTGATGAAAGTACTGCATACATTGGGATGGCCTATCTTTCGTATATAGGCAAGTCATACAGTAAATAGCAGCTGTACCTCCTCAAACTTTTTTTTTCTTTACATGACTGAGAAACATCAAAGCGTCGAAGACGTCAGAAAACTTGAAAACAATCAATCAATCAATTGAAGACGTGAGTAACGTTACGCCTGAGGTAAAAAACAAATTCTGAGAACAGACATTCGGCTTTCGGAAGTTTTCTCCTGAAATATCCGGGTTGGATGGATGGCTGAAACGTGTTCGAATACGCACGGGAACTTCGGGAAGGGCCACGACGAATCTGAACTATAAAACGAAAACAAAACATAACATTTACATTACTCGGAAATGTTTTCTCTCTGTCTGTCTGTCTGTCTCTCTCTCTCTCTCTCTCTCTCTCTCTCTCTCTCTCTCTCTCTCTCTCTCTCTCTCTCTGTGCAAAATTTCAAGAGGATACTGAGCGACTTATTTCGTTAAATACAACTCATGCATTAAGTCAGGATAAAAAAAAAAAAATTATAGATTCGCAAATATTCTGAAAACTTTCCTACAACATTTTCCTTTTTTTACAGAGCAAAATTTTATCATTAAAATCAATGACACAGATTCCTCCATATTGTAGTTTCGTCATTTACCGAAAACACTAGTTATGTTGAAGGGCGCTGCCTCTCCCTCCCCACCACTCTTGAGTCCCCACTACTATCCCCCGTCTGCCTCTCAAGCTACCGGGACTGATTTCCTCGCTTTAATTCGTTTTTTAGAGGAATCTCGCTTGTATGAGGATGAAAGAAGAAGAAGGGAAAACGAAGCAAGAAGACAAGAAAGACAACGTGAAGAAGAAAGAACAAGGGAACAAGAAGCAATTCGCCTAAGAGAGGATGATCTTAAAAGAGAAGCAGAAAATGCGAGGTTTACTGCTCTCATTCAAACGCTTGCCCCGATCATCCATTCTCATCCAGGCAACCATACACCTGGCACAGAAGTGAATTCTAACTCCAATCAACTCGCTCTTCCACCTCCACAGAAGGCAACAGCCCAAGCGCCACCCCCACTAAAGGCAGAAGTAACATTCCAAATGTTCAGGGAATGGAGAGGACGGTGGGATGACTATGCCGTTATGGTGGATCTTTCTATGCTTCCACTTGAAAAACAAATGATCCAGATGAGGATGTGGTTAACCCTTGAAACAGCGTGTTTTAGAACACACACTGCAGATTTCTCCCTCTACAGATAAGTCTGTAGACGAAGTCCTGGATGCTCTACAGTTGCATATAAAGGAATTGAGGAATGAAGTCCTTCGCCGAAGAGAGTTGCTTAGCTGTAAGCAAATGGAAGGAGAATCTTTTGCTGATTTCTATGTGAGACTTCGACGCATCACAGAAGAAGTTGATTTGTGCCTAGGTAATGCCGCTGCATGTGAAGAGACCTAACTGAAAATGATTATCTTGATGGGTATTCGAGATACAGAGTTGGTTTAGAAGTTGATTGCCTTGGACGCCAACTCTTCTCTACAAGATTTCGTCACAACCTGTCGATCGTATGAGGCCGCTAAAACTGCAACTTCTGCCATACGTGGCCCATCCAGCCAGTTGTGTGCCATTTCAGCCTACAGGAGAAGCAAGAAATCTTGCGGGAAGCCTCCACCTTCGCCAAAGTCCTCTAAGCTGGATGTTTCATGCCAGTATTGTGCCCGTCAGCACGAACTGATAAATGCCCTGCTGCCAACAGTACCTGCAAAAACTGTGACCGTGTTGGCCATTGGTCCAGGACATTGAAGTGTCCTGCCAGCAAAGTCCAGTGCCGTCATTGTCACCGTATTGGACACTTCTATAAATGCTGCAAGGATAACAAGAAAAATGGTCATCGAGACAGATCTTTAAGCAACAGTGGTGCCTCTTCAGTCTCCAACAAACAACAAGATTCACGGACCAGCTGTCGTCGCTTAGGATCGCCTTCGACCATCTCCAAGACGCACAAACCTATCTGTGTCCTCTTGTCATCTGACGATATTAACTCTCGCATCAAGATGTTACCTGGCACAGGTGCCGACGTCACAGTTATTGGACAGCAACACCTGGACACCATGGGTATCTCCAAGAGCTACTTGCAACCACCTCCGCTGAATGTGACGTTCACAGCGGATGGATCTCCGATGTTACCTGTGCTGGGTATATTACAAGCTACCCTTACCTTAGGCAAGCGATCATGTCTGGCCAGGATTCAGGTTGAGGAAAATTTGGAAGTTCCACTTTTATCCTATGGTCATTGCCAAGAACTGTCCATAATATCTCCAGACTTCCCCAAACCCATTTTAGAAGTCAAACACGTCAATAGATGCAAGGAGCTGCCCATCTCAGCAACTACATGACCTTCAGCAGCCAAGGAATACCTTCTTCGGGAATTTAAAGATGTGTTGGTCTCAAAAGAAGATTTGAAGACAGCTCCTCTCAAGCCCATGGCTGGCCCTCCCATGAGAATCCACCCAAAGGATGGTGCAGTGCCTTTCGCCATCCACACCCCAAGACAGATTCCATTTGCTTTTAAGGACCAAGTCAAAGGAGAGCTTAATTCAATGGTGGCCCAAGGAATAATCAAACCAGCTGGTGATGACCCTTCAGTTTGGTGCCACCCTCTCGTCATCGTCACCAAGAATGGAACAGGTGTACATAGCAACTTCGATCTAACCAAGCTGAACAGCCAAGTTTCTCGTCTAGCCCACCCTTCACCCACACCCTACACGGCTATTTGTAGTGTGGACCGGAAGTCTCGTTTCTTCACCACAGCTGATGCTCTTTACGGGTACTGGCAGATGGAACTGGCTGAAGAAGATCGTCATTTAACCACCTTCATTACACCATATGATCGGTTCATACATTGCAGAGGACCGATGGGCTTCACAGCTACTGGAGATGCCTTCTGCCTGCGAGGTGATATGGCCCTTCAAGGTGTCCAAAACGGTGTTAAGGTGATAGGCGACTTCCTTCTCTACAACAAAGACTACATAACCCACCTACATCATATCCACAAAGTGCTCACCAGATGCCGCAAGTTTGGGATCACACTCAACAAGGACAAATTTGTGGTCGCTGCCCCCTCTGTGAACTTCTGCGGATACACGCTCTCAGGAGACGGCATCTCAGCTGACCACCAGAAAGTCAGCGCGATTAAGGATTTTCCAACCCTTGCTAACCTGACGGATCTCAGATCGTTTGTGGGATTGGTCAACCAGTTAGCAGAGTTTACGCCTGACATCTCCATTGCAGACCAACCTCTACGCCCCCTGATGAGTCCCAAGAGAACATTTTTCTGGACTTCTGACCATGATGAAGCCTTTCAACGTGTCAAGTTAGCCTTCACCAGTCCACCAGTTCTCACCTTCTTTGACCCAGACCTACTCGTTGTTCTTCAGACAGATGCTTCACGCCTCAATGGCATTGGATATGCTCTCCTGCAGGACCATGGTAATGGACACCTGCGTCTAGCTCAGTGTGGTTCTCGTTTTCTCGCCGATGCAGAGACACGTTACGCTACTATTGAGCTGGAGATGCTAGACGTTGTCTGGGCAATGTCAAAGTGTAGGCTATACCTAGCTGCCCTACAGCACTTTACTCTGATGACGGATCACCGGCCTATTATCCCTATTCTGAACAGTTATACACTGGATGCCATCGAGAACTCTCGTCTCCAGCGCCTCAAGGAGAAGATCTCGCCCTACATCTTTACAGCTGTGTGGCGTGCTGGGAAGTTGCTCTGTGTTCCAGACGCATTGTCTCAAGCCCCAGTCAGCCACCCCACACAGGAGGACGAAATCTTGGGTGCTTCTTCTGCTGCTCATCTTCGGACTGTCATAGCCATGAATATATATATATATATATATATATATATATATATATATATATATATATATATATTATATATTATACTTTTTGTTCCCAAACACGAGACCAAAGTATAATAATATATATGGTCTAGCACTTTTCGTCTACAGCATTCTGGTCTAAAGCACTTTAGTCTAAGTCAGACACCTGATAGAGGGAGCACATTGATCTACAGATACTTTGGTCTAATAACTCTTCTATACAGAAAGAAATCACCGAACGATAAATTTGGCATAATTACCTGTATCTAATACGGCAATTTCTTTTTTAAGTTATTCTAATATATCTTAATGTTTTTAAATTGTAAACATTATTATAGTTTCACCTTAAAACCCATAACGGAGAGTAATATAAAAGGCTTAAAACAAATTGCACCTGAATATGCATTGCCGTTTATTGACGTATAAAAAAATGCATTTGTAAATGGAATGCGAAGACGAAATGGAAGATGTTCGAAGCCATTATCGAAAGCGCGTCAAGGGAATGTTGACGATTTCACACTTGGCGAGATAATTTATGTTGAAGCAAGGTATAGGATAGTGTCGTAGTTATTATTATTATTATTATTATTATTATTATTATTATTATTATTATTATTATTACTTGCCAAGCTAAAACCCTCGTTGGGAAAGCAGGATGCTATAAGCCATGGGGCCCCAACAGGGAAAATAACCCAGTGAGGAAAGGAAACAAGTAAAAATAAAATATTTTAAGAACAGTAAAAACATTGAAATAAATATCTCCTTTATAAAATATAAGAATTCGACAAAACAAGAGGAAGAGACATAAGATAGAAAAGTGGGCCCGAGTTTACCCTCAAGCAAGAGAACTCTAACCCAAGACAGTGGAAGACCCTGGTACGGAAGCTATGGCACTACCCAAGACTAGAAGAGCAGCTTACCATAGCTAAAGAGTGTTTTATACCCCTACTAAGATGAAAGTGGCCACTGAACAATTACAGTACAGAAGTTAACACCTTGAGTGAAGAAGAATTGTTAGGTCTCATTCAAATCTATAGAACAAATCATCAAAACAAGAATATCTGAACTTACCTTACAGATCAACCCCAAGAGAAGAAAAATATCAATGCAGGAAGAAGGGAATATATAATTTTATATGCAGAAAACCACAGGGAAAATGAAAATACGAAATATACGATTAAGTCCTGATTAGTTTCGTGATACTTCTTCAGAGGACTGATTTATTGAGAGAGCTTTCTTTGCATTTTATAGGGAAAGTAAACCTACGAACATACATACAGAGAATTAGAGAACAATGACACTCCCTTACCAGCTACCTGGGCTGAGGTCAGGTGTTAACTGGGCGGAGATCCAACCTCATTAGACACCTGCCAAAAAGGGTCATTTCTGGTGGCAGGTAAATTCTTGTTTTTGACTTTCAGTACAGTTTATTTATATGAAAACACGGTAGCCTTATCTATATAAATACATAAGCAAAACTATTTATATATGTAAAACACATCTATATATAAATATATAAAAAAGACCTATACATACATAGCCTATACACAGACGGGCATTCATACACAAACATGCATAATATATACATAGACATATACATACGTGTACACATACTGGTATACATAAAAAGACACATACATAGACTTGCATATAAATTCTTTATTACACATGATTAACATGTATACATATACATATATATACATATATATATACATACATTACATATATATATATATATATATATATATATATATATATATATATATATATATATATATACATATACATATATATATACATGCATATACACACAAACACATACATATACATATATATACATATACACGCATACACATACATATACATACATATACACATATACATATACATATACATACATATACACACATACACATACATACATATATATACATACATATACACATATATATATATACACACATACACATACATACATATATATATACATATACACATACATATATATACACACATACATATATATACACACATACACATACATATATATACATATATACACATACATACATATATATACATATACATTTATATACATACAACATTATTACCATAAACATATAATCATGTATATATCAATACTTATATCTAGCATAACACTATATAGTGCCAATGTACTTATGCATACTATATAAAATAATTGTACCTTTTAATGAATGGTAGCTTAGGTCTAAATATTAATTTCACAGCGACGTTAATAATTCACAATACATTCAGTTCTACATTAAGTGGTTAAAGTTTTTTTATATGCCTGGCCCCGCCCTGTTCCCACCTTGGGTGAGGAAGGGGCTTGGGTGCTAATTATATGTACAGTATATGTATTCTATGTCTAGGGCATTGTCCGGCTAGGTGGGACATTGTAACTGTCCCTTACCTCTGCCATTCATGAAAACCTGAAAATGTAATTAGAAATGCTCCAACTGTAAATATGAATATTTTACATTGAAACGATTTAATTCATGCGTACATCCACAGATAAGAAATATTTCTTATGTATAATATTATCGCAGAGTCGCCCGGATTTAATCATGAATAAATAATCTCGCTGAATGATTTAATTCAATTATCGAAAGATAATTCAATAACTCGTACAGAAGTTGATTGAATTAACGTAATAATTGAAAAATTAATTATCCATTAATGATTGATAAGAGAAAGGAGGGAATTAGACGATCAGAAACAAATAATGGATTTTTTTTTTCTATTTATTTTCGGAAATCTCATTTCACTGTTGTCCATATTACACCAGAGTTTCAGTCACATTATCTGTATATATTTTCCCCTGCTTCCTTTCCTACCTGGGCTATTTTCTCTGTTGGGGCCCCTGGTCTTATAGCTTACTGCTTTTACAACTAGGGTGGTAGCTTGGCAAGTAATAATGATAATAATAATAATAATAATAATAATAATAATAATAATAATAATATCGATACATCTTCTATGTTGGGTTTAAGCTCAAACGAGTCAATTCTAGATAGACAGACAGACAGACAGACAGAGAAGCAGATTAAAGTACCTAATGAGTTATTTAAGAGAGAGAGAGAGAGAGAGAGAGAGAGAGAGAGAGAGAGAGAGAGAGAGAGAGAGAGAGAGACCTATAACTTCCTTGGTTCATTATTGAGAGAGAGAGAGAGAGAGAGAGAGAGAGAGAGAGAGAGAGAGAGAGAGAGACCTATAAATTCCTTGGTTCATTATTCAGAGAGAGAGAGAGAGAGAGAGAGAGAGAGAGAGAGAGAGAGAGAGAGAGAGAGAGAGACCTATAAATTCCTTGGTTCATTATTGAGAGAGGAGAGAGAGAGAGAGAGAGAGAGAGAGAGAGAGAGAGAGAGAGAGAGAGAGAGAGACCTAAAAATTCCTTGGTTCATTATTCAGAAAGAGAGAGAGAGAGAGAGAGAGAGAGAGAGAGAGAGAGAGAGAGAGAGAGAGAGAGAGAGAGAGAGACCTATAAATTCCTTGGTTCATTATTCAGAGAGAGAGAGAGAGAGAGAGAGAGAGAGAGAGAGAGAGAGAGGAGAGAGAGAGAGAGAGAGAGAGACCTATAGATTCCTTGGTTCATTATTCATAAAGAGAGAGAGAGAGAGAGGTTTTGTTTTTATTAATGTATACTATTCACTTTTGTAGGATCACATAATTAAATTAGCTTTAATACATCTTTCAAAATGAAACTTTTTCTTTTGATGGCAGTTTCTCTAAAGTAATTTTCCCGTTTGTCAAGAGATTGAAATGTCCTTTTTGCACGAAAATTCATATTATGATGCCATCGCTTAAATTTTTTAAAAGGTTTCTTAAAATATTCATAAGCAAGTTATTCCTAGTTTTGTTGAACAACTACAACAGCAACGCTTTTTATCTTTAAGAACATTCTTTGTATTTTATCCTAAGGCATTCGAGTAAGGATAAATGGTGATAAATAGGTCTTTGAATGTAATAGGTAGATCAGACACTTCCTAAAAGTCGTAATAGTAATGCTTTCCGAAGAAGATGTGTTCTAATATTCATGAATTCGCTTCCTGACATTTAAACTGCGAAGAAGCATAAATTTTCTCCAGAAATAGAGCGTCTGGATCCGTTGTCGGATTCCATTTGTTTACGTTTAAGTCCAGGACAAAAATGGTCCTGACGTTGCTTGTCGAAATGCAAACAGGGCCAAGGGAACTGAGAAGGACTCGCTTTTACGTTCATCGGTGGACGATATCGAAATGATAATTTTCAGTGGTAAATCAATCGTTTTCTGGAAAGGTAAAAAATGCTGTAGGACAGGAAACGATTGTGATATTCACGTCAAGGGATAAATAATTTACATTGGTAAATCAGTGTTTTTCTGCCAAGATAAATAAATGTTGCAACGCAGATTTTAATGTTCAGGCCAAGGGATGAAAAAATTTACATTGGTAAATCAATCGCTTTCTGCCAAAATTGAAAATGCTGTAGGACAAGAAGAGATTTTGATATTCACGCCAAGGGATGAATGATTTACGATGGTAAATAAATCGTTTACTGCCTAGGCAAATGTATGCTGTAGTGCAGGAGGAGATTTTAATGTTCATGGCTAGGGATAAATAATTCACATTCGTAAATCATTCGTTTTCTGACAAGGTAAATGTATGTTCTAATGCTGCTGGAGGAGATTTTAATGTTCACGCTAAGGGATGAATAATTTTCATTGGTAAATC
>NC_090736.1:59625649-59630649 GCF_036898095.1 Palaemon carinicauda | reverse complement strand
TATATTTATATATATATATATATATATATATATATATATATATATATATATATATCTATAATATATATATATATATATATATATATATATATATGTATATATATATATATATATATATATATATATATATATATATATATATATATATATATATATGAACTGATCGTGGTAAGTGTCAACAGATTTTTCCTCTTTGTTAGAGGAAGAACGGTTACTCTGTGGCTTGGTTGGTACTATAAAAAGGATGGTTACAGGTTTGCTTGGGCTTAGCGTCACCAAACCCCCTCCCGATTGGTTGTTATGAGACTTTCGGGTCAAAACAACCAATCATTGATCAGGCATCGCGATGCCCCTCTATGGGGTTTGGGAAACTGCCTATAGGTGACAGTCTAGTTTCGGAGGACTAGCGAGTGTGTCACGTAAGGAATGGCAGGTGCCAACATGTAAACTTAAGAGAATACAGTATCGTGTAAAATGATCAACTCGGGTATTATTTGTGCATGAAATCCCTCTCTATTCGTGCTTACCTAAAATTGATTGAACCCCAATACGACCGAGATCGGGTCATATTAAATGGTGTCAGGTGTGGGGTATTTATAGATTAACGTCTGTGCCAAGTGATTTTAGTCGATATGAGATTTTTGGAAAAGGGAAACAAAAGATAATAGTAATAATGGTTAACACGAGAAGTTCGACGTCGAGTGGCATTGGCGGAGAGATGGGCGAAACGAATCTCGTAGCTTTTGTAGACACGGTACTAGGGGAAGAGAATTTGGAAACGGGCTAACCATTATTCATACAAAGAATGATGCGTGAACTAGCGGAATTACGTAGAGACATACAGCAAGGTCGGAACAGTGGATGTGATATTACAACATCAACTCGGTCGGGAATTGACGCGGGACCTCCTTTGATTGAACCAGTGTTAGCGCGTGATCTTCTGGTACCAACGACTCCGATTGTCGAGTTCAACGATTCCCACCCCGCTGAGGGATACTTTTCGATTGAAGCCTTCTTGGGGCTTGTAGAGTAGGCTACTGCAGGATGGTCCGATAGACATTGGATTATACTGACCATCCAGAAGATAACCGGAGCAGCAGCTGGCAAGATACTAGGATGGAGGGATCGGCCAACGGACTAGGAGTCCTACAAAAACGAACTCCTGAAACGGTTTGCCCTCTCTGAAACTGAGAAGACGACCCTATGGCAGAAGTACCAGCCAACCTTGCGGGCAGGAGAATCCCTTCGTATTTCATCGAACGGATATCTACAGATTTGAACCATTTCGCTCCGGAAGGCTGTAAGAACCCAGAGTGGCGAGAAAGATATTGTAAACAGAAACTGATGGAACCGCCCCCCTTGTCAGTTACGGCCGCCCTACAAGTTCCCGGGGAGTCCTTTTACGATGTCATTCCTACCGTACAGGCAGCGCTGAGAGTATACAGGGAACAACAAGCAGGGGGAGGGGCAAACCATTGGCTGCCATCCATGATAGCTGCAACCCAGACGTCGAGGCAGCCCGGCACCCAGCCGGCTTCGACAGCCTCCCAAGGGCGGGGTGCCCGTAGCAGTGGACCTCGAAGAGGCAGAGGTCTGAGAAGTGGAAATGGGGTGGATGGCATTTGTTGGAACTGTGGGGGAAGGGGGCACCTCCTGGCTTTATGCCCCTCGAACGAGCAGCAGCGGTGTTTTGAATGCCATGCCACGGACCATCTACTGAACAGCTGTCCAAAAACGGCATCGGCACAAGAGACCACGCTTCCCCTGCACCAACAAGAGGAAGGGGAAAACGACACAGGACGGGGACCAAGCCAGGACTGGGGGCAGAAGTGCCAAGGAGGAGTCAGTCGGCCCGCCCTGGCCCAACGTCGGCGGAGGCCAGTCAGTGCCCCAGCCAGCAGTAAAGGATATCCCCTTGTCAGCGAGCGCGGCTTCCCTGGGAGTGCCTGAGGGGGTTTGAGAGGTAGAGCAGCCGCCTCCACCGCCGCTCCCACACATGCGAGTAGGAATGCGGTTCCCGTTCTTAGAGTAGAGTTGGGATCGTGTGTGCAACGTATCCCTTATGGAAGAACATTTGGCGACGGATGCCATCCAAACGTCGAAGGAGTGCCTGGTGTTGAACACGGCTGGTGGTCACAAACTGATGACCCGACGTATTGTCAGACAACGATTCAACCTTCAAGGTCGAGAAGTGACCCATGCCTTCTATGTCATCCCGACATTAAATATGGGGGATATTCCCATTATCCTGGGGATCGATTTCATCAAGGAAAAGCAAGTGACAATACGGGGCCCCAATGGGGAGGGAGTAGAAGTGAGGTGGAAAGTGGGACCAGGAGAAGAGACAGAGATACCCGTTATGGGGGAAACTCGGCCTAGAGTTAGGGTCGCCCTTACTGCTAAGGGGATGGCATGGGTGGTTCCTGCCGGGCCGGAGGCAGGTGAAACAATCCCCCCCTCCACCCTCTACTCCCTATCAGTGGCACCCGCACCGGAAATGCGCGAAGGTGACCTAGTGTACGTAAAACCACATCAAAAGTGGCAGGATTTCATGTCGCCAGGAGTCACCACCATTTCCGAAGGAAAGGTTGAAATTCCCTTTATAAATGTAAGTACCCAGTGGTTCCACTTAGGCACCGAGTCAGTCTACGACCTTGAGTTATGTTCGATTGTGACAGCCGAACGGACACTGGCGACCTTGTCTTTCCATGGTCAAGATCCCGGTGGGGACAGGCTGAGAGAGCTCCGTCAAATCGCTGTTGGAGTGACCCCAATTAATTATTATAAGAGAGTAGGAGATATTGTAGAGAATTTTGCGGACGTAATTGCAGTTGGAGATGAACCCCCAGGGAGAATTACTAAGTTTCCATTTAACATCGAGACTGGCAGTCACCCCCTAATTCATTCCAAACCTTATAGGACTCCCATCTGTCACGTAGAGGCAATTGAAAGAGAAATTAATAAATTTAAAGAACAAGGTACGATTCGAGAAAGCGAGTCCCCCTGGGCCTCTCCAATTGTGATGGTTCGTAAGAAGGATGGTTCTTTTCGGTTTTGTGTAGATTATAGGAGGATAAATGCTGTTACCAAGGATAACGCATACCCTTTGCCCTCTATCGAGGAACTGTTACTTAAAGTCAAGGAAAGCAGGTTTTTTTCTATGTTAGATTTAAAGTCCGGGTATCACCAAATTTCATTTAATGACGAAAGTGAAGAAAAAACGGCCTTTATAGCAAATGATCAATTGTTTGAGTATAATTATCTCCCTTTCGGATTGAAGAATGCTCCTGCCCATTTTTCTCGTGTGATGATGTCTGTATTAGCTTCATTATTAGGACATAGTGTTTTTGTCTACTTGGATAATATAATTGTAATTGGGGCTATGGCAGACAAGCATGAAAAAAATCTTATACAAGTGTTAGAAGCCTTGAGATGTCAGGGGATGAAGATCAATTTAGACAAATGTAAATTTCTTCAACAAGAAGTAGAATTTTTAGGGCACATAGTAACACCCGAAGGCCTAAGGCCTTGTGCCGATAAAGTAGATGCAATCAGGGAATTTCCAGAGCCAAAAAACGCTAAGGAAGTAGCCAGTTTTCTCGGGCTCGCTGGCTATTACCGTAAATTTCTACAGAACTTCGGTCACATAGCACAACCTCTAGATTCATTGAGGAAGCTGCCCGAGTTTCAGTGGGGAGAAAGAGAAAAAGCTGCTTTTCAGACATTAAAGAATGCACTCACGAGCGACGAATTGTTGGCTTATCCAAGGTTCGACCGGCCGTTTTTGGTAACGACCGATGCGAGTCAGATCGCGATCGGCGGAGTCATTTCTCAGATTGATGATGAAGGGAATGAGAGGCCTATTTGTTTCGCTTCACAAGCTTTAAAGGGACCAGAGGTTAGATACAGTACCTTCGATAGAGAAGCATTGGCAATTCTATGGATGCTGGAGAGACACCGCTACTTTTTGCTTGGGCATAAAATTAAAATAAATACAGATCATCGGCCGTTGCAAGACTTGTTCAAAAAAGGGGAGTTAAATACTCGGCAAGCTCGGTGGATTGAGCGGTTGTTAGAGTTTGATATTGTGAATTTCGAGCATATTGCGGGGAAGTCAAATAAAGTAGCAGACGCTCTCTTCAGGACCGCCATAGTGGCAGTAACAACTAGGTCTGTAAGGCGGAAGGAAAAACAACAGGGGAGTTCAGGTTTAAAGACACCTGTGGGAGAAGAGCATAGAAAACAGGAAGATCTTGACAACTCTAGTGCGAAAGAGAGAGGACGAGAGAATGTGAATGCTGGGAGTTCCGCGGGGGGAACTCAGAGAGAATGCCCCGTGGATGAGTGTGTGGTTGATTTGTGTGGCTGGAGTGTGGGTGTGCTTGTCGCTGGACAAAAATCCGAAACTTGGATCGAGCAGGTCAAGGAGTGTGTGAAAGATGCGAGTAGCAAGCTTCCGGATTTCTTGCGCATGCGAAGGGATGTGTTCTTCATCGAAGACGATATCCTATTTTATAAATATGAGAAGAGACCGGGAGATATCCGATCTCGCGTTGTTCTTCCTTCCTCTTTGATAGAGAAAGCCATCCATGTAATTCATGTAAGTCCTTACGCAGGACATGTAGGTATAGAGAGGTCTTTGAGAAGGGCCAGAGAGTCATTTTTTGGTTAGGGATGAAGAAAGACATTATTAGGTTTATTAATAAGTGACATGTCTGTAACACTATGCGGAACCACAACCATGTAATCCCGAAGGCCAGAACATGGTCAATAGTGCCTGTTAAATTTAATAGAGTGCATATGGACGTCTTGGGTCCATTCCCCCCCGATGATGGGCAGTTTATGTACGTGTGTGTGTTTGTAGATGCATTCACACGCTTCACACACAAGTATGCAATGGTAGACAAAACCGCAGTGCCGGTTGCGAAGGCGTTGTGCTCCTTCATAGTGAGGTACGGATGTCCACGTACATTGATGAGTGACAATGGTAGAGAGTTTGT
>NC_090736.1:59613149-59615649 GCF_036898095.1 Palaemon carinicauda | reverse complement strand
GCGCAGATACGTGGTCACACCCAAGGCCCTTATTCTATATACCTTGGCCACACCATATCCTGTCTGGCTTGGGTCCGCAAAATGGTGAAGTTGGTACGATGATACCTCCCCAAAGACTGGAGGCACCAGGCTTCTTCTGATCTTGAAGTCTCCTAGACACTGAAGCCGGTGTGTGTGTGTGTGTGTTAGGTAAAAAATTACATTTACAGTATAATTAGTCATTATATGAGAGAATTAACTTGTATTTCAGGTCTATCTACTCATTTATAGAAACAATATATTCATAAACACGTTTCATACTGTTGCAATTATGAAAAAATCCATTATTTTTTTATGTTTTGCAATGCTATATTTGTAATATATTTTCATTGATAGTATTTCCTTTTATAATATCCCTTTTATCATAACTAACAACAAAGAAAGTTGATCTTTTTCTGTTGCCATTTCATTCAATAATCTATTTAGATTAATAATTGGATTGATTTAATTTTCATGGAAAATCCTAAACGAAACCGATTGTCAAATCAGGGGTCCTTTTCAAAATATACTTCAAACGAATCACGTACGATTACAAAAATAAACAAGAGGTTTTTTCGTTTTTTGTTTCTCTCTCTCTCTCTTTTTTGCGTTTTCTGACGTTTTTCGTCGTTTCCTGGCTTTTTTTTTTTCAGTTTTTCGTCGTTTTCAGATACTTTCCGTGTTTTTCGTCGTTTTCTGATGTGTTTTCTTTCGTCGTTTTCTAACATTTTTTTCTGCTTTTCGTCGTTTCCTGGCGTTTTTCAGTTTTTGTAGTTTCGGACGTTTTTTTCCGGTATTTTTCGTCGTTTTCTGGCGTTTTTGGGGTGTTTTTCGTTTTCTAACGTTTTCCCCAGCATATGATAATGAGATTATAGGTGATCGATGAGAAATGGGTCTTTGATATGCATAACTAGATGAAAATCCGCCAAAAATGTAAAAGCTAAGGATTAGCTTTTATATTTTTCACATTAGCAAAATCTGCCTTGATGCCTTTCACGAAATTTTTGGGTAACTTTTTCTTCAAGTTTACTGACATTTTGTTCCCAAAAAACTTCAATATATAACTTGATCTTGGTAACTGCTTGAAAAGCTTTGGCGTGAGCAGAAGATTGCCCACCCCCGACTCAATATCTATAACCTTTGAGATATAGGACTTATCCTGAAATCGAAATTGGTCAATACACCAAAAAAAAAAAAAAAATAAAAAAAAAAATAAATAAATAAATAAAATAAATCGTTTTTTAATCAGTGCCTCGAAATAATTTCTCGATGCAAAAAAAAGCGCCATTACTATAGTTTACTTAATTCCACTGTGAGGAATCTTAACAAGTTTCCAATTGGCGAATCCATTTGATCTCCCTTCGCTTCCGACTGCCCATAAAATGTCAAACTATCAGTGTCCACCATAGCTTCTTTTACTGGTTCTTCTTCCCTCCGTAAGTTATGTTGTTTTAAATCTTCAACGTCAGTTCGCCGTGTAGGGGAGAGAACAAAAATATGCAAAGGATTTATTAGGAAAGCAATTTAAGATAAAGTAATTAGTTATTTAAAGATCAAATCTTCAATCAATTACGTAGTCCTCAGAGTTAATTCAAATGGAGTATGTTTTAGGGTGCAAGTTGTTTTTAATTTTTCTCGGACCATCATGAGGGGAAAGATTTTGTATCTAACCGTTGGGAGGAAGTTGTGCAAAATACGTTTTAGCCCAATGGTATAACAGACATGCAAATAAAATTAGGTATTCAAACAATCTGACTAACAGACTGACAAACAGATTGATATAAATATTTAAACCTGACAAATAGTCACATGTGTAAATAATAACATAGACATTTAGATAGCTTGCCAAACAGACAGGTACACAAATAATAACAAATATTTAAACACCCCAACAAACAAACAGGTATACAAATAATAACATAAACATTTAAACTACCTGGCAAATCCAGACAAACAAATAATAACATCAACATTTAAACCTAGACAAACAAGTAATAACATAGACATTTAAAAAGCCCAACAAACTGACAGATATAAAAATAATAACATAGATATTTAAACAGCCCAACAAGTAGACAGATATACAAATGATATCATAAACATTTGAACAGCCTGACAAATCCAGACAAGCAAATAATTAACATACACATTTAAACAGCCCAATAAACAGACATATGTACTAATAATAACAAAGATATTTAAACAGCCCAACAAACAGACAGATATACAAATAATAACATTGATACTTAGACACACAGACAAGTAGGGAGATGAATGAACGACCAAATAGACATCTTGTTATTTTCCTGAATCTAATTATATTAGTTGTGTTGTCTATTTGGGGTAAAATATCTGTTAAAATCTATGGGTTCCCTTTCGCATCATCAAACAAACAAACAATCAATAATCAACAATATTCTTCTGCGTAGTATGTTCCCTTAAGGGTAAATGCTGTCAGTGCATCTCCTGCAATGCATTGTAA
>NC_090736.1:59605649-59608149 GCF_036898095.1 Palaemon carinicauda | reverse complement strand
AGATGAAAAGGAAGAGAGAATAAGAGAAAGACTTGCAAATGATTTTTAAAAGCTTTAAATAATATCTGATGGTTTTAGTAACTAGAGAGAATTTCTATGCTTATATCGTCTAGTTCGAAATATAAGGATTAACACTTGTCGCAACGATATAATTGTCATTGCAATCAAGGCCAACTTTAAGTGTCACAAAATCGGCATCATTGGGTCCATTAACAAATAGCTTTTTAGGGCTGTGGTGGCCTATGTGGTAACGTCCCGGACTAGTGATCGTGAGACTGGGCTCTGAGTCCCACTCAAAGCTTGTTCGTTCTTTTAGTCGTTGCAACCTTACGATCCTTATTAGCTAAGGAGGGGGTTTTCGTGGGAATCTATGGGTCTACCTGCTGAGTCATCAGCAGCTTTTGCCTGGTTCTCCCTGGTCCTAGCTTAGGTGGAGAGGGGATTTTGCTAGGGCAATGCCACTGTCCCTTGTCTGTATCATCCATGAGTGGCATTGAAACCCTGAAACTTTTAAAGGCTTAAAAGGCCGTTCTTGAATGGCAGAGGCAAGGGACAGGCCATTGACCTAGACACCAACCATATATAGGCCATCAAGCTAGGACCAGCCAATGGCGACTGATGATTAAGTAGGTAAACCTATACATTCCCACACACCTCACATCCCCATTTCTCAGGGATGGTGAGGTTGTAGACACTACTTAATACTAATGACCTTGAGCGTTTCCCGAACTCCCGTCCAACACAATGTCAAGCAGTGACATTTCCAATAGGCTACCGCAAACTTTACTAATAAAATAAAATGACTCAATAGAATCCCAAATGAACCCACATGTAAAGTGGAATTCAGAGGCGGCTCTTTAGTGGAATATCAACATTCATTGTTATTTTTATTTCTTATAGAAACCAGCCACAAACAAACTTACATACAGATACAAAAGCTACTCCCATCCCATTACATATCGATTTAGTCAAAACAATACGATAACTTTTTTTATTTTTTATATTTTATTTTTTTATTTTTTTTTTTTTTCAAACGTCGATGGTATTGATATCCCAGTCTTTCATTTGCTGCTTCAAGAAAGGATTTTTATCTCTGTACCCTTTGAATGCATAGATAAAAAGAAATAAGATTTAATAAAGGGTTCCAGTCACATGGCCGAGCAGATAAGGAGGAATATTCCTTTTGCATAATCTCATTATATCTGGTTTATATTTTTTCTAAAAACTGGGAATTTTCTGAATCTCTTTGAATGGACATCCCAAGGTTATCAACTCTTGAAAGTCGCCTTTACGAAATAAGACATTCTGTCAAAATGGGGAAATGTGTAAATCATAAGAGAATATGTCGTTCATGAATCACTGTGAAGGAAGCTAAATTATTTCATCATCATTATCATTATCATCTCCTACGCCCATTGACGTAAAGGACCTCGGTTATATTTCACCAGTCGTCTCTATCTTCAGCTTTTAATTCAATACTTCTTCATTCATAATCCTCAGACATGTAGGCCTTGGTCTTGCAACTCTTCCAGTGCCTTGTGAATCACTGGGAAGGAAGCTAAATTATTTTAGATAGATTTAATGGTATACGTGATGATAATTCCGTAGAAGGTAGTCGGAGATTATTGCTTGTAGGTAAGGAGTACATTCTTTAAAATGTGAGAATTTTTTTTTTTTAATGTTAACTGTTACTTTTAGGCACAATTTTAAGTGTTTGTCAAATTTTCTATTTTATATAAACTTTTCATCTTACGTTTAACCTAGGTGCGAATGAACGACAGACTGAATTGTCTTTATATTTTTTGAATCATAAAATATTTTAGGAAGTAGAGATACATACTTCACGCTGTATGCATCTAAATCGAACAGGTAAACATAATATCTACCACAATTATCATAAACAAGCTGCGAATGGTAAGACCTAAGTTACGTAACTTCAATTTCTTTATCCACATTTGTATATCATCTATTTATAATTGTTTGATTTGTGACTTTATTATTAGTTTGTAATATATGTTTTTGGTTGTTCAATTATTTTTCTGTCTTTTTGAAGTTGCATTTGTTTTTGTAGTTGTTCAATTCTTTTTATAATTGTTAAATTTCGGGGCCTCTCACTTAGGACCCTTTGTCTTAGAATAAACTAATAAAACCTAACGTTACCTACTCCAATAGACTGTAATTATCTGTACCTTCAGGGGAGGCTTGGCGTAATTTGACCCCTGTTTATCTTATGAAGCACTGCCTCTTGCACAATCACAAATGGCCAGACAGTACTGCAATGGATCTTTCTCTCTGGTTACGGTTCATTTGTCCCTTGCCTACACTTACACACACTGAATAGTCTTTACATATCCTCCTCTGTCCTCATACACCTGACAAGACTGAGACTACCAAACAATTCTTCGTTCAAGGAGTTAACTACTGCAATGTAAGTTGCATTTGTTTTTGTAGTTGTTCAATTCTTTTTATAATTGTTAAATTTCGGGGCCTCTCACTTAGG
>NC_090736.1:59563149-59600649 GCF_036898095.1 Palaemon carinicauda | reverse complement strand
CTCTTGCTTATTTTAGATTTATATAGTTTATATATGAGAGATCTATTTTACTGTTTTTTTTTTACTCTTCTTAAAATGTTTTATATATTTTCATTACTTCTCTTGTAGTTTATTTGTTTCCTTATTTCCTTTCCTCACTGATCTATTTTCCCTGTTGGAGCCCTTAGGCTTATAATAAGCATCCTGCTTTTCCATCTCGGGTTTTAGCTTAGGAAGTAATAATAATAATAATAATAATAATAATAATAATAATAATAATCATGATGATGATGATGATGATCATGATCATGGTTCATTCTCCTAAATCCATATGTCATAATAAAATTATTCCTTTTTGAGGCTACATAATGTTCATTCATCTTCTTTGCCTAATTCCTTTCCCAACTCAATGTCTCTTCTAAACACTTTTAAACTCATTCAGGATTTTTTTGAAATTCCCCTAAGCCTGAACTCTCATTTGCAAACATTAGACATTCCCCCCCAAAAAATTTATGTTATTCACAGCCTCCCATCTGAACTTTGCACTTCCATGTAATGTATTACAAGATATTTAATTTTCCATGAAAGCTTACCACGCCCTCGGCTGTGACCCAGTTATACAGCATAGCCATTGTTCTGCTGTGGTCTTGTTTTAGCGTAAACATCCCTCCATCCATAGAAACATTTTTTTGCTTTCAGAAAATGCTTGCAGGACCGGAGATAAGAAGCATTGTGTGTTTATTCATTTCATCTTTGTTTCTAACCTGGTCATTGAAATTCTCTCTTATAGATGCTTTATAGAGAAATGATTAGGATTTAGTCATTGATTATATTAACAATTACAGCAATTCTGTATAGATGATATAACGGTTTAAATTTTCGTGTTTTTCTTGATTATCATAGAGAGAGAGAGAGAGAGAGAGAGAGAGAGAGAGAGAGAGAGAGAGAGAGAGAGAGAGAGAGAGAGAGAGAGAGAGAGGTGGTTGACGAACGCCGGAGATCTGCCAAAGAAAACATTTTCAAGTAATGTTAAAGTTATGTTTTGTTTTCGTTTTATAGTTCAGATTCGTCGGGGGCCTTCCCGAAGGTCCTGTGAGTATTGGAACACGTTTCAGCCATCCATCCAACCCGGATATTTCAGGAGAAAACTTCCGAAAGCCGAATGTCTGTTCTCAGAAGTTGTTTCTTATCTCAGGCGTAACGTTACTGATGTCTTCGATTGATTGATTGAGTGATTTAAAGTTATCTAACGTCTTCGACGCTTTGAAGTTTCTCTGTCATGTAAAAAGAAGTTTGGAGGAGGTACTGCTGCTATTTACTGTATGACTAGCCGATATAAGGAAGTTAGGTAATCCTTTCATCAAGTACTTTCCTCAAGCATAATGTCTCAATAAGTACTTAATTTAGGATTCTTGTTACCTTCGCCAACTTCGTTGCCAAAGTTATGATTTGATAGGCGTATATTTGTTTGTATGCCTGACTGTGTGTTTGTGATTCGTATAACTCAAAAATCATTTGACCGATCCCGTGAAATTTGGTGGGATGATTGGCCCTGAACCAAGGACAATTTGATTAGACTTTGAGAGTGATTTAGTCAAAAGTCAAGGCCAAGGTCACGAAAAGGTTAAAAACTATTTTTTTCCATGTAGCTAATTTTTATCTGATTTGCGTGACACTAGTGGCAAAATGTGCATAATTCAATCGCCTATCTTGTGATATACATAATATAGGCGAAGGTATGCGCTCTACCGAGTGCCCGTTCTAGATAACTGTATTTTATGCTATCAATGCACGCAACCAAAGTCAATTCTAAAGTTAAATCAACTCTAATCTAGGAGAGTGCCATAGCCTCAGTACCATGGTCTTCCACTGTCTTAGGTTAGAGTTCTCAGGGTTGTAGCTTAGCTAGTAATAATAATAATAATAATAATAATAATAATAATAATAATAATAATAATAATAATAATAATAATAATAATAAGACTTTTGGTATGTGTAACAAAAAGGTCGTTAGAGAAGTAACTAGGAGTTAGAACATCATTGTTGGTATGTTATTAAAATGTCATCAATCTTTATATTGTATCATACAAATTAGGAAAAAAAATCAATTATTTTAGGCATGAGGGAGAAAACACAAACACAAGACTTAATTACAATATAAATCTAGTAATTATATAAAAAAAAGTGATTAAATAAGCAAGTTTTGAATTAATGGCACATGAGGTCATATATCTCAAACAGTTGCCTTATGCCTTATTGCCTTATTTTTTGTTTGGGTTCCCCCAAGTCCCTCAGTGTGAGGCACCTCGTATATCCACCAGAGAGTTGCTTATGCATCTTCCGGTGTATTTTGCATCTTCCAGTCTTGGATGGTCTGGGATGCATCTTAGGTATTTATCGAGCTTATTCTTAAACACATCTACGCTCACTCCTGATATGTTTCTTAGATGAGCTGGCAGCACATTAAATAGTCGCTGCATTATCGATGCTGGTGCGTAGTGGATTAATGTCCTGTGCGCCTTTCTTAATTTACCTGGAATATTTTTTGGCACTATTAATCTACCTCGGCTTGCTCTTTCTGATATTTTAAGCTCCATGATGTTTTCAGTAATTCCTTCTATTTGCTTCCATGCTTGTATTATCATGTAGCGTTCTCTTCTCCTTTTTAGACTGTATAGTTTTAAAAATTGCAGTCTTTCCCAGTAGTCAAGGTCCTTAACTTCTTCTATTCTAGCAGTATAGTACCTTTGTACACTCTCTATTTGCGCAATATCCTTTTGGTAGTGTGGGCACCATATCACATTGCAATACTCGATTGTACTAATTACATAAGTTTTGTGAAGCATAATCATGTGTTCAGCTTTTCTTGTTTTAAAGTGTCTGAATAACATTCCCATTTTTGCTTTACATTTAGCCAACAGTGTTGCTATTTGGTCGTTGCATAACATATTCCTATTTAACATTACACCAAGGTCTTTAATTGCTTCCTTGTTTGTGATTGTCTCATTATTAGGTCCCTTGTATGCATACACCATTCCTTCTCTGTTTCCATAATTTATTGATTCGAATTTATCGGAGTTAAATACCATCCTATTTATCTCCGCCCATTCATATATTTTGTTTAGATCTCTTTGTAGTGAGTTCCTATCCTCATCACAAGTAATTTCTCTACTTATTCTTGTGTCATCAGCGAAACTTCTCACTACGGAGTTTTCAACATCACAGTCTATGTCAGAGATCATAATAACAAACAGCAGTGCAGCTAATACCGTACCTTGTGGCACACCCGATATTACCTGAGCTTCATCTGATTTCTAGTCATTTGCAACCACTATCTGTTTTCTGTTTTGCATAATATTATGCTTTCTCATTTTTTTCTCCTATATGTTATGGTCTACCTTGTCAAAGGCTTTTGCAAAATCTAGATAGATCACATCTGTGTCTTTTTCATTTATCATATTTTTGTATATGTTTTCATAGTGTGCTATCAGTTGGGTCTGTGTACTTTTTCCAGGCACGAAACCGTGTTGACCCATATTAAACAAATTATTTTTGACCAAATGGTTCATTATTTTCTTTTTTATTACCCTCTCATACACTTTCATAATATGTGATGTTAGACTAACAGGTCTATAATTGCTGGCCTCTAGTCTTGATCCACTTTTGAAGATAGGGGTTATATAAGCTAATTTATGTTTAACATATATCTCGCTCATATCTACACTTTGTCTTAGCAGTATTGCAAGCGGCTTCGCGATAGTGTTTGCAGTTTTTTTTAACAAAATCGCTGGAACTCCATCTGGTCCGGCTGCCGATCCATTTTTAAATTCGTTTATAGCATTGACAATATCTGCTTCATTAATATCTATATCCGTTAGATATTCAACATTTTCTTCTCTCATTTCTGTTTCATTATTCTCATTCGCAATTCTTGGCGTGAACTCACTCTTATATTTTTCTGCTAATATGTTGCATATTTCCTTTTTTTCATTCGTTAGCCGTCCTTCAATTCTTAGAGGGCCTATTTCTATTCTCCCTTTATTCATCTTTTTTGCATAGGAGTAAAGTACTTTGGGGTTTCTTTTTATATTTTGAAGTGTCCTTTCTTCTAAGTCCCTTTTTTCATATTCTTTCGACTGTATAATCTTTTGTTCTGCATTTTCTATCTTACATTTTATTTCCCTCATTTTCCACACATTTTTTTCTTTTGCAAGATTTTTCTTCCACTTTCTAATTTTCTGAAATAAGATCCTTCTGTCTCTTGGTATGCACGTCTTTTGTTTATTGTTTTTTTTCGGTACATATTTTTCAACAATTTTCTCCAGTATTTTGTACAGTATGTCCGTATTTACCTGTATATTATTACTTACAAATATATTTTTCCATTCTTTATTCAGTTCTTCATTTATTTCTGACCATTTTATATTCTTACTGTAAAAATTATATTTTCCATATCCTTCCCAAAGTTTTGTGCTTTTATTAATTCTGCAATCACTTGCTTTGGAATGAACTATCAATTCTATGACATTGTGGTCTGAAATTCCCGTGTTATACACTATTATTTCTTCAACATAATTCACCTCATTCACAAATACTAGATCTAGGACATTTTCCTTTCTTGTTGGAATGTGGTTTATTTGTTGCATATTATGTTCTAATAGCATATCTTGAAGCTTTTCAAATTGCCTCTTATCTTCTGCGCTACTATTACTCTCTTTTTTATATGTATATATACAACCACTTTCTTCTATCCGTTCTTTCTAATCCACGAAAGGAGAGTTAAAATCTCCGGATAGGAGTATATTCCAGTCTTTATGGTTTCTACATATATCATCTATTTTTTCTATTATTATGTCAAACTCCTTAGTATTTGGGGGTCTGTAAACTACAATATTCACTAGTTTTTCAAATTCAAATTCTACCGCAATCAATTCACATTCTGTGTTGCTGTATTTTTCACAGACTTTTCCTTGATTTATGTCTCTTCCATATATTGCAGTTCCCCCTTGATTCCTATTTTTTCTGTCTGATATATAAGTTTGGAAACCCTTTATCTGGTCATCACTGACAGTCTCTTGGGAATACCATGTTTCACTTATATTTAATATATCTATTTTTTCAATTTGGGTTAGTTCTTCTAAGAACTCTATTTTCCTTTTAGAGTTACTCGTGACTAAACCCTGTGCATTCATCACTATTATGGTTTGTGTTTCATCCCCATTATTTAATATTGGTAATAATATGGATTCTCCCATGCTTCCTTCCTGTTCTGATATGATGTTCTTTTCTTAATTTCTCGGAATTCTGCCATTAAAAAATCCAACTTTTCTATTATATTTGTTCTTTCGCCTTCATATTTATTTTTGTGTGTAAACCTGCAATTATCCCCATATCTGCACCAACCCCTGGCATTATAGATGCATTCTTTGTAGTTGGGCTCTAAATGTGCAGACTTGGGTTGAAAGGCCTTTTTTGGTGCATAGTGCGGTACATACTCGGCCTGCTTTTTTGTTTCTTTTTTTGTTTCATTTTTGTTTTTCTTTTCAGTTTGCTGAGTTTTCTTACTCTCATTCATAGTTGCAGGATGCATATATCGACATTTTTTGTTGAAACTGCATCCTTTTCCTTCTTTTAGGGTTTTGCATATTTTTGGATGTAGATCTCTGCATTCGTCTTCATATCCGTCTAAATACGCACATTTACCATATATCTCATAATTATGGCATATCTTTGGATGCTTGTAGTAGCATCTTTCGCCAAATCTGCAATTCCCTCTTTTCAGCCTATTACAGACTATATCTTTCTTTTCTTTTTTTTCTTGTTCTTGCTCTTCCCTAAAAGTATGTAGGTCCGGGTAGAGTCTCTTGGGTCTATTATTTGTTTCCATCTGATAATTTATTTCTTCATAAGTATGTTGTTGTATGGCATCATAAGTTATATCAATGATTTCCTCTGCATCCTTACACATATCCTGTTCATTTTTCTCTTCTTCTTTTTCTTCTTCTTCTTCTTCTTCTTCTTCTTCTTCTTCTTCTTCTTCAACTATTTGCAGATTTAGTCTCGACTTAATTATATTTTCTATCCAGACTAAGCATGTTGAGCAGAATACCTTTGTGTCTCTATTTTTTATTTTTTGCTGTATTTCAGCACATGTGGGGTGTGTTGGAACATGACAGGCATTACATTTTCTAATCAGTTGTTGAGGATTATTAATGAAATACCATATCTTACATGTATTACACCATTTTGGCATTCTTTTTCCCAATGCATCAATCAGCCTATTCACCATATTGGACTTGTTATTGTTCTTTGATGGAATGTGTTGATTGATGTAGACTTTCTTTATAAGTCTCTTTATCACTTGGATCTTCTTTGGAATTTCTTCAATTATTTTGCTGATGTTTTCCGCAGATTTGTTACAGTCTATTGGATTATATTGTTTCAATATGTCTGCGAATATTTTTCCGTCACACTGATTGGAGTTACTAGTGACCTCTGTTATCAGACGATGTCTCTCCACGAGTTGCCTGTGTTATACAATGCCATCTTGATCAGATTTTTATTAATTCACAAGATAACTATCCTATGCCGACGTTTTATCCCACTTTTCTGCCCTCAAACTAATCACCGACTATTCACGAAAACTTGTAGCTATATTTCACTCGATAGCCTTTTGTTATCCGCGTTAAATCAGGATATTTTTAGGGACGCACAAGTGTTCAACTCACCGGCACACAAATACAACTGGATGGGTCGTTTCTTAGCATTATTATTGATTTATTAGGTAATAGATCTCAAAGAGTTTTTGTTGATGGGCACCATAGTGAGTATAGGAATGTGATATCCGGTGTTCCGCGGGGTTGTGTTCTTGGCCTAGAAAACAAGCTTGTTGCATATGCAGATGATGCTACTGTCTTTGCATCAATTCCATCCCCTGAATGTAGATCTGGGGTTGTTGAATCCCTTAATATAGATCTAGCTAAGATTAGTGCATGGTGCAAATTATGGGGTATGAAGTTAAATCCTAACAAAACTCAAAATATGATTGTAAGTAGGTCAAGGATGGTGGCTCCTCGACATCCGGATCTCAGTATTGATAATGTTTCTTTAAATTTGTATGATTCTTTTAGAATTTTACGTTTGATTCTCGACAGCAAATTTACTTTTGAGAAACACATTAGGTCTGTGCCTTCTTCAATTGAACAAAAAATTGGCTTATTGAGAAAGTCTTACAAGATTTTCGGTGATGAATCTCTTCTGAAGAAGTGTTTTAATTCTTTCATTCTACCTTGTTTCGAGTATTGTTCTCCTTTCTGATCTTCAGCTGCTGATTCTCATCTTAATGTGTTGGACAGAAACTTACGGTCTGTTAAATTTCTTATTCCTGATCTAGATATTAATCTTTGGCACGGTCGTTCAATTATTTCATTATGCATGTTGCATAAGATTTTTCATAACTCTGACCATCCTTTACATTCAGATCTCCCTGGACAATTCTATCCTGATCGTAATACTAGGCTTGCAGTTAATTCTAATAGCCAGGCCTTCTCCATCATGAGGCTCAATACTACACAGTATTCAAGAAGTTTTATTCCAGGTGTGACCAAGTTGTGGAATGATCTTCCTAATCGGGTAGTTGAATCAGTAGAACTTCCAAGGTTCAAAGTTGCAGCAAATGTTTTTATGTTGACCAGGCTGACATGAGTCTTTTTATAGTTTATATATGACATCTCTGTTTTGACGTTGTTAATAGTTTATTTATGACATATCTGTTTTGACGTTGTTACTGTTTTTAGAATGATTTATTGTTAATTTGTTCTCATCATTTATTTATTTCCTTATTTCCTTTCCTCACTGGGCTATTTTTCCCTATTGGAGCCCTTGGGCTTATAGCATCTTGTTTTCCAATTGGGGTTGTAGCTTGGCTAGTAATAATAATAATAGTAAAAAACGTTTAATGGTGGGGTGAATAATTTTTCGTATTATTATTTTTGCATCAAACAGTTCTGCCAAAACTCACACCTCATAACAGGTAATAATCTTCATATTTTCCGTGTTAATGAGGAACATAATTTCACAATCGAATTGCAAAGTATATTTGGATCGTGGTGAAAGGGTTTGTGTATTGCCATGATCGTCAAGGCTGTACTAGTCAGGGACACCCATGCTAGGTTGGTTTGCTGCAAGTCTAAGAGATCATGAATACGCAGTGGCCAACGTGGTGATTGAAATTGGTCAAACCCCTTATATGAATAAAGACATATCCGAGGCCTTTGTCGTAATTATATTTATATGTATATATATGTATATATATATTTATATATCTATTTATATAAATATATATATATATATATATATATATATATATATATATATATATATATACATATATACATATATATATGAATATATATATATATATACTGTATATATATATATATATATATATATATATATATATATATATATATATATATATATATATATTCATATACACATATTTATATATATATGTATATATATATATATATATATATATATATATATATATATATATATATATATATATATATATATATACCCTGTGATAGGGGTGTAATACTACTACTATCCTACTCCCTGTGTGTCGTAGAAAGCGATTAAAAGGAGAGCTGCTCCTTGCAGTCTTGCATTTTAGCAAAAGGCGAGGCCAACTGCCAATAACTGTGGCTGATGACTGCATGGCCAAGAGGTCGTAAAAACATTCATCTAAGTAATAAATCATCCCTGATGCAAAAATGACTCCTTAATATGGGTATAATGTTTGGGAAAAAGAATAGGATATCTATCAGTTTTTATCCTACACAAGGGATGTTCCTGAGGGAAGTGAACATTTGTCATTTAGATGCTGAATTGCAGATGAACTTCCCTGTGCAGAAAACCTCTACAAAGAATTATTTTTTTAAGAAGGCTCATCCGCAGTGGTGAACACCCTCACGCACATCGCACCATTTCATGAACCATTCCTTTTTATTTGGTATAAAGTAGCGGGTAAAGATCTTAAGTTCTGATTTCAGTGATAGAAGTGATTTGATATTATTGGCCAACATAAGGTTTTATGTGTATAAATATTTTCTGACTAACATTTTCTCTTCATTTTGGTGTTTGTTCAAGAAAATTGTAATCTTCAATTGGATTTTAGAAGCTGCTCTTATATGTTTATACAAACTAATAAACAAATCAATCTATTTTTCTTATTGGTTGAAACTTTGCTATGAAATCCGTGAAGCCGAACTCTTTTATAGGGTCACAAGGATCAAAGGATAAACAACTAAATGGTTGAAAGAGAGCTTCATTTAGAGAGAGAGAGAGAGAGAGAGAGAGAGAGAGAGAGAGAGAGAGGAGAGAGAGGAGAGAGAGAGAGAGAGAGAGAGAGAGGACTATTGGTATAAAATGTCACAGAAATCTCGCAAAAAATTAGAAGAAAATGGAAAAGAGAAGAGAATCGAAAGAGAGAAGAGATAGCTTCGAGTGATTGACGTCCAAATAGAAATTCTGAGAAGGAACGTCAAGTTGGGGTGAAGTATTGTCACTGGTCCCTTTGAAAAAAGCCAGTGAAGGAAAGAGAGTAAATCAAGGTCTTCCATTTCAAAGGGGTTTTGGTTCGCACAAGGGCTGGACTTTTATCTTTTCAATTTTATTTTATTCAGTTTTCCAAAGAACAACTTAGGTTCAATGTTATTTGTTGAACGTTTAGCATGTAAGACCAGTCAATGGTTAAAAACTGAAAGAATTGACTTAATTTAGCACTAATTAGATTCTTATCATGGAAAATTATATAACTTTTCTTCCTTTTCAGATAGTAGTTATTCATTACATTCATCATTTCTAATAGATCTATGACAAGGTTATTAACTCTTCTTTAGCAAGTTTCTTTAATACTTTGTAAAATGACAAAAATTCTGATTAAAGATTTTTTTTGCTCTCTCTCTCTCTCTCTCTCTCTCTCTCTCTCTCTCTCTCTCTCTCTCTCTCTCTCAATAGAGTCACGCAACATTCTTAATAGAATAACAAATGTAGATTACAACAATCTATTCACGCTTAGCACAAATCAGTCCAGAAGTAACGGATACAAACTGGAGTTGAAAAGATACATCAGTCAATGTGGTAATTTCTTTACATTCAAAATAGCAAATACTAGGAATAGAATTCCAGCGGATGTAGTGAACAGTAACACGGTAAACGAGTTCAAGAATAAGTTAGACAATATCATAAGACCTTTCTAAATGCTTAAACTAAATTGCTCTACCAAAGAGCAAATGGAGTCTCCGCGGATGGTCTAAAAAGTCCTTTGAGACATCCAAAAACCTTGTAACTCCTTGTAATTCTCTTGTCCATTCACTATTTATTTCATTATGCAAAAAGTGTATTGTTATCTAGAATGCAGCAACACACTCTCTCTCTCTCTCTCTCTCTCTCTCTCTCTCTCGCTCTCTCTCTCTCTCCTCTCTCTCTCTCTCTCTCTCTCTCTCTCTCTCTCTCTCTCTTACTATGGTAAAATATTGTTTGGAAGTTATTCATGTTTTATTATAGCACAAGCTACAAAGTATCTTTTGTATTCATTGCAAAAACAAGATTATATTTCCTTCAGGGAGAATTTTATCTGATAATTTCATCTACTAGCGTCGAATTTGTGGTCATAATCAAAATAATGAGACTGATATAAGTAACTTATACTTAAAAATAGCTATGTGTGTGAGAGAGAGAGAGAGAGAGAGAGAGAGAGAGAGAGAGAGAGAGAGAGAGAGAGATTTTGTGTTGGGGAAACATCCGTCAATATATCCTCATGTTTGTCTTCAAGAATTGACAATCATTATAAATGATGAGTCAAACGCCGTTTAGATAGCTGAACATGATAAGGAAAGGTTTAAAGGCTTAAAGGCTGCTCGTGAATGGCAGGGGCAACGGACAGTGACATTACTCTATCGAGTAGGACAATGTCCTAGAGACTGATCATATATACACATGATCAGCGCCCAAGCCCCCTCTCCACCCAAGCTAGGACCAAGGAGGGTCAGGCAACGGCTGACTCAGCAGATAGACCTATAGGCTCCCCAAACCTCCCCCCATCCTTAGGTCACAAGGATAGTGAGGTTGCAACGACCAAAGAAACTAACGAGTTTGAGCGGGACTCGAACCAAAGTCTGGCATTCACCAGTCAGGGACGTTACCACATCGGCCATCACAACCCTAAATCCGTGAAAATAACAGACAAAGATGGATAGAACAGTAGATAGGGGCAAAGGTCACGAAAAAAGAAATATATTGTGCTTTATTGACCTCTGACATAGCTTTGAAAATAGGAGTCAAAGAAAACATTTATACAAGCCACCTTTATTTCTCATTTGAATTAAACGTTTAAGACAAGGAGTTGAGGAAGAGTTTCTTAGCAATATGCAGGTTGGGTAAGAAAGCATCTATAGTGACTGCAGCGAAAGGGACATTAAAATAAGAAACACTTGAAAACAGAAAGACAATGAAATTTCAAGTGCAGGGATAAAATAAACAATGGAGACTGTGAGCAGTGCTGTTGCTGAAGGATTGTACTGATGTGTGGGAGATGGTGGGCAGAGAGAGAGAGAGAGAGAGAGAGAGAGAGAGAGAGAGAGAGAGAGAGAGAGAGAGAGAGAGAGTTAAGCTAGTAAAATGAGGAGATAGGGGGAGTGAATGCTGGCGGAAATCTTAATGGGGAATTTCAGCTTGGAAAGAAAGGGAAAACTTTAAGATACTTTAATGAGGAAAAATGTCTTTTACTTATATGTACATAAATTTGTGTAATTGTATATGTGAGTGGTTAGTTTGGTTCTGCTGTAGGGCAATGCGTTCGGTGGCTTGGGCCCATTCAAAAGCCACCAGTTGACCCAAGTGCAGAAATGTAAGCAGAAGAAATGGGTATGGGTAGCATTATAATGAGAATAACAGATAATAGATGGACACTAAGAATAACAGGATGAGTCCAATTGACGAACTATAAAGTATGCGGGTGGGAACGTGTATAGAAAGACGATAACAGACGCAGATAGGGCTTCGTCCTGCAGTTCACTAGTAACGGCTGATGATATATATATATATATATATATATATATATATATATATATATATATATATATATATATATATATATATATATATATATATACATATATACATATGTGTGTGCGTGTTTATATATATATATATATATATATATATATATATATACATATATATATATATATATATATATATATATATGTGTGTGTGTGTGTGTGTGTGTGTGTGTAGCTGGAGTTGTACGCATTTTCTTGTAGGAAATAATACGGGTGGAAAATTACGGTTTGGAATTTTGTTAGGATAGTATCATCCGAAATTCCTTTTGCATACATAGATTTGCAATTCTTTACATGTACAGTACAGTATATGTTTTCCAATCTTCAGTAAAAAGGTGTCTGTTGTAAATGGAGTTTTAAGGATTATATCGGTAATTCATGAAACGTAAATTGAGAGTCCCACTTCCTAAACGATGCATAGCTATGCACGCAGCTCTATTGGTAACTAAAGTAACTCGTAGAACTCTTGAAGAAAAGTAAGGAAAAAATACCAAAATATTCTCTTTGAAAGTTTTAACTTGATATATGTAATAGGTGTTATTTAAACTTGGAATAATATTGTTAATGTCGCAAAAAATTCTGCAAGAATAGTTTGAAATTCAATGACGGTAGCTCGATACTCATTACTAACGCATTTCACTTCCCAGCAGCAATATCATTTTCAGTGATATTCAAATATCTTCAGTAGAAAATTTAGATGTGTGTGAGAGAGAGAGAGAGAGAGAGAGAGAGAGAGAGAGAGAGAGAGAGAGAGAGAGAGAGAATACATTGAGCTGTAATGGTCGTTTTAAAAACGGCTGAAGATTAAGAGATCACTGAACTTTTATGTTAAAGTCGATGGTTATTTCCATAATCCTTTAGCGCTTTAGCACTTAAATGAGTTTACGTATGCATTACCATCGCCAGTTAAGGTTTGATTATTCTGTTACATTATGGAGAGAATGTGGAAAATTAATTCGGATGGTCACTCAGGAAACTAGTTGATAGAATCGTTATAATTTCATGAAACGGGTGATAGAAATGGGAAAATTTCATGAAATTAGAGATAGAAGTTGGGTAATTTCATGAAACTGGTTGATAGAAGTGGGAGAATTTCATGAAACTAGTTAATTGAATTGGGGTAATTTCATTAAACTATTTGATAAAATGGGATAATTTCGTGAAACTAATTGGTAGAAGTGGGATAGTTTCATGGAACTACTTGATAGAAATGAAATAATTTCATGAAACTAGCTAATATGAATTTCATACAAAATACACAGGCTTTCACTTAGCATCCAAATAACACTTCCTGGATAAGCTTCATGCCTAGTTAGCAATTCTGCATTATATAGAATAACAAATGTAGATTACAACAATCTATTCACGCTTAGCACAAATCAGTCCAGAAGTAACGGATACAAACTGGAGTTGAAAAGATACATCAGTCAATGTGGTAATTTCTTTACATTCAAAATAGCGAATACTAGGAATAGACTTCCAGCGGATGTAGTGAACAGTAACACGGTAAACGAGTTCAAGAATAAGTTAGACAATATCATAAGACCTTTCTAAATGCTTAAACTAAATTGCTCTACCAAAGAGCAAATGGAGTCTCCGCGGATGGTCTAAAAAGTCCTTTGAGACATCCAAAAACCTTGTAACTCCTTGTAATTCTCTTGTCCATTCACTATTTATTTCATTATGCAAAAAGTGTATTGTTATCTAGAATGCAGCAACACTCTCTCTCTCTCTCTCTCTCTCTCTCTCTCTCTCTCTCTCTCTCTCTCTCTCTCTCTCTCTTACTATGGTAAAATATTGTTTGGAAGTTATTCATGTTTTATTATAGCACAAGCTACAAAGTATCTTTTGTATTCATTGCAAAAACAAGATTATATTTCCTTCAGGGAGAATTTTATCTGATAATTTCATCTACTAGCGTCGAATATGTGGTCATAATCAAAATAATGAGACTGATATAAGTAACTTATACTTAAAAATAGCTATGTGTGAGAGAGAGAGAGAGAGAGAGAGAGAGAGAGAGAGAGAGAGAGAGAGAGAGAGAGATTTTGTGTTGGGGAAACATCCGTCAATATATCCTCATGTTTGTCTTCAAGAATTGACAATCATTATAAATGATGAGTCAAACGCCGTTTAGATAGCTGAACATGATAAGGAAAGGTTTAAAGGCTTAAAGGCTGCTCGTGAATGGCAGGGGCAACGGACAGTGACATTACTCTATCGAGTAGGACAATGTCCTAGAGACTGATCATATATACATATGATCAGCGCCCAAGCCCCCTCTCCACCCAAGCTAGGACCAAGGAGGGTCAGGCAACGGCTGACTCAGCAGATAGACCTTTAGGCTCCCCAAACCTCCCCCCATCCTTAGGTCACAAGGATAGTGAGGTTGCAACGACCAAAGAAACTAACGAGTTTGAGCGGGACTCGAACCAAAGTCTGGCATTCACCAGTCAGGGACGTTACCACATCGGCCATCACAACCCTAAGTCCGTGAAAATAACAGACAAAGATGGATAGAACAGTAGATAGGGGCAAAGGTCACGAAAAAAGAAATATATTGTGCTTTATTGACCTCTGACATAGCTTTGAAAATAGGAGTCAAAGAAAACATTTATACAAGCCACCTTTATTTCTCATTTGAATTAAATGTTTAAGACAAGGAGTTGAGGAAGAGTTTCTTAGCAATATGCAGGTTGGGTAAGAAAGCATCTATAGTGACTGCAGCGAAAGGGACATTAAAATAAGAAACACTTGAAAACAGAAAGACAATGAAATTTCAAGTGCAGGGATAAAATAAACAATGGAGACTGTGAGCAGTGCTGTTGCTGAAGGATTGTACTGATGTGTGGGAGATGGTGGGCAGAGAGAGAGAGAGAGAGAGAGAGAGAGAGAGAGAGAGAGAGAGAGAGAGTTAAGCTAGTAAAATGAGGAGATAGGGGGAGTGAATGCTGGCGGAAATCTTAATGGGGAATTTCAGCTTGGAAAGAAAGGGAAAACTTTAAGATACTTTAATGAGGAAAAATGTCTTTTACTTATATGTACATAAATTTGTGTAATTGTATATGTGAGTGGTTAGTTTGGTTCTGCTGTAGGGCAATGCGTTCGGTGGCTTGGGCCCATTCAAAAGCCACCAGTTGACCCAAGTGCAGAAATGTAAGCAGAAGAAATGGGTATGGGTAGCATTATAATGAGAATAACAGATAATAGATGGACACTAAGAATAACAGGATGAGTCCAATTGACGAACTATAAAGTATGCGGGTGGGAACGTGTATAGAAAGACGATAACAGACGCAGATAGGGCTTCGTCCTGCAGTTCACTAGTAACGGCTGATGATATATATATATATATATATATATATATATATATATATATATATATATATATATATATATATATATATATATATATATGTGTGTGTGTGTGTGTGTGTGTGTGTGCGTGTTTATATATATATATATATATATATATATATATATATATATATATACATATATATATATATATATATGTGTGTGTGTGTGTGTGTGTGTGTAGCTGGAGTTATACGCATTTTCTTGTAAGAAATAATACGGGTGGAAAATTACGGTTTGGAATTTTGTTAGGATAGTATCATCCGAAATTCCTTTTGCATACACAGATTTGCAATTCTTTATATGTACAGTACAGTATATGTTTTCCAATCTTCAGTAAAAAGGTGTTTGTTGTAAATGGAGTTTTAAGGATTATATGGTTAATTCATGAATCGTAAATTGAGAGTCCCACTTCCTAAACGATGCATAGCTATGCACGCAGCTCTATTGGTAACTAAAGTAACTCGTAGAACTCTTGAAGAAAAGTAAGGAAAAAATACCAAAATATTCTCTTTGAAAGTTTTAACTTGATATATGTAATAGGTGTTATTTAAACTTGGAATAATATTGTTAATGTCGCAAAAAATTCTGCAAGAATAGTTTGAAATTCAATGACGGTAGCTCGATACTCATTACTAACGCATTTCACTTCCCAGCAGCAATATCATTTTCAGTGATATTCAAATATCTTTAGTAGAAAATTTAGATGTGAAAGAGAGAGAGAGAGAGAGAGAGAGAGAGAGAGAGAGAGAGAGAGAGAGAGAGAGAGAGAGAGAGAGAGAGAGAGAATACATTGAGCTGTAATGGTCGTTTTAAAAACGGCTGGAGATTAAGAGATCACTGAACTTTTATGTTAAAAGTCGATGGTCATTTCTATAATCCTTTAGCGCTTTGGCACAGAAATTAGTTTGCGTATGCATTACCATCGCCAGTTAAGGTTTGGTCATTCTGTTACATTATGGAGAAAATGTGGAAAATTAATTCTGATGGTCACTCGGGAAACTAGTTGTTAGAATCGTTATAATTTCATGAAACGGGTGATAGAAGTGGGAAAATTTCATGAAACTAGAGATAGAAGTTGGGTAATTTCATGAAACTAGAGATAGAAGTTGGGTAATTTCATGGAACTGGTTAACAGAAGTGGAATAGATTCATGAAACTACAGCAGTTGATAGAGGCAGGATAATTTCATTAGACTAGTTTAAAGAAGTAAGATATATCATGAAATTAGTTGATAGAAGTGGAAGAATTTCATGAAACTAGTTAATAGAATTGGTTTAATTTCAGTAAACTATTTGATAAAGTGGGATAATTTCATGAAATTAGTAAAGAGAAGTGGGATAATTTCATGGAACTAGTTGATAGAAGTGGGAGAATTTCATGAAAGTAGTTAATAGAAGTGGGGTAATTTCATTAAACTATTTGATAAAATGGGATAATTTCGTGAAACTAATAGGTAGAAGTGGGATAGTTTCATGAAACTAGTTGATAGAAATGAAATAATTTCATGAAACTAGCTAATATGAATTTCATACAAAATACACAGGCTTTCACTTAGCATCCAAATAACACTTCCTGGATAAGCTTCAAGCCTAGTTAGCAATTCTGCATGAAAATCTAGTGAGACAAATCAGAAATATTGATATTTTGTGGGGGGGGGGGGAAGAATGCATTGATTCTTACGCAAATTTCAGTTTCCTTTGTTTCTATGGCGTTCAGTACTCTTATTCAGTATACCTCAACCCCAGAAACTTTTAGTACCTAAAATAGATGAATAAATAACCTGAATATTGAATGAAACTGAATGAAGATGAAAGTGAGAATGCCTACTGACGTCCTGGTGCCTTCACAACCCCTGCCAAGATCATCAGATTTAGCTCATATATATATATATATATATATATATATATATATATATATATATATGTATATATATATATATATATATATATATACATATATATATATATATATATATATATATATATATATATATATATATATGCGTAAAAATCACAGGAAAACGTGATGCTCAGATGCAGTCCTCTGAAGAAGTATCACGAAACTAGCCAGGACTTAATCGTATATTTCATATTTTCATTTTCCCTGTGGTTCTTCTGCACACACACACACACACACACACACACACACATATATATATATATATATATATATATATATATATATATATATATATATATATATATATGTATATATATATATACATATATATATATATATATATATATGTATATATATAAATATGTATATATATATATATATATATATATATATATATATATATATATATATACATATATGTATATATATATATATATATATATATATATATATATATATATATATATGTATGTATATATATATATATATATATATATATATATATATATATATATATATATATGTATATATATATATATATATATATATATATATATATATATATATATTAACAACAACAGATGCAACCATTTATCATTTATAGCCCACTGCAGGGCAAACATGCAAATATCCCAGACATGTCAATTGATTTCTGGGGTTTGTACATTTTCTATCACCACGCTTGCCAGTGTAGATTGGTGGTGGTGGGAGATTTTCGGCTGATTTCCCTAACATGGGTGGCCGCGAAAAGTACAGTTTTGATGATCATGGCGATACCCAAACCCTTTCACGACGTTAAGGCATCTCCTTTTAGAAAGCGATATATATATATATATATATATATATATATATATATATATATATAAAATATATATATATATATATATATATATATATATATATATATATATATATATATATATATATAAAATAATAATAATAATAATAATAATAATAATAATAATGATAGTGATAATTAGACAATGTCTTTGTGGCGTCCAAAATTCGAAGATAGTTTCTCTTCGGACAGAATTTCCTGTAGATAGTTTGCAGTATAACAGCAGAAATACATTTATTTATCTCCATTTATTGTTTGGTGTTGACACGTGTTTCGGAGCACTTCTTGACCCTTCTTCAGGACTAAATTAAGTTTTGATACTAAACTTTAATATAAAGGTTATGATGGTGAAAATTTCATACAAAAATATTTGGAAATTAGGAAAATATTCAACAAAAATTGATGAAATATAAATACAAAAATTTAATATATTTTTTAAAAACATACATGATTTTTCAAATGGTTTCACAAAATTTCACGAAGCTCCCAATTCCATTCTTTGTAGTTAGACCGACATCGGTTCCTCAAGAACACCATCTCTCGTTTAAAGCAGACCAAATTGTGAAGCTTATACGCTCCCTCAGAAATTTTGGTATGGATCTGCATTGATCTCGGACAATCTTGTAACACTCTCTCATTTAAAGGTTTAAATGCCACTCATGAAGGGCAGAGGCTAGGGACAGTGACATTGTCCAATCAAGCAGGACAATGGCCTAGAGATTGACCATATATGTAATAAATGAAATAATTGTTATTACATGTTTAAAACACATGACGTAATATGTCATTTTGGATGAAGATGCTAGCCGTGAGATTTGCTGTAGGCATGTAAAATCATAAACAGGATGCACTATGCAGCCTCGGCAATGTAACATTTTTCTTAAACGTCAACACCAATGCATCAGTGTGTGAAAGTTTGTGACGTCACCGGATGCAGGTGTCTTCCGAGATTGTGTTTAAAATGCTACGTCAACTAAGCATACGATATCTGTGATATCGATAATTTAATCAGTTCATATCTATACTTCACCAGAATTGGTCATCCGACCAAAACCAGCTCCACTCCTATGATGGAGATGTTTAACTCTGTTGTTTTTAGACAATATATACTTTTAAAGCTAATAAGATGAACTTCGTTATCCAGCCTTAACATCTTAAACAACACATACTCAATGTGTGCTTATAAAAGTAGCACACTTATAAATGGTGGCAGCGGTTAAACTATACGAATCAGATAAAGATCTTCAAGTAATTATAATAATCAACTCTAAGAATTAGAGGAAGATCTTCAAGACATCAAAATAAAGCTGTAAAACCAGAGAAAGATCTTTAAGAAATCAACGTTATCTACATGTATCTACAATTTGGACTAAGTAACATAGTCCATCGAAATATATAACATTTAATGAATGTTATAAATACAAACTGATGAACTGGATCTTCAATCAACATCCTAGGAAACCCAAGGACTGACGTTCAACGTTTACAAAATATATCCAGGAAGCACTACATTCAACGGAAACTCGAACGATACATCGCTAACAAAACATCAAGAGAGAGAGAGAGGATGTGTCGACATCACACAGAACCATATATAAGCTAAGTACAAATTTTTAAGTTCATTCCAGTTTGGGCAGTGAAGTGTAGTTATCACGAGTCGTTAGTCGATTATTACTGGGGTGAGTGGTTTGCTAATCTTTTATTTCCTTTCATTAAAGGAAACTGTGTTCAACTCCGAATTCTCATCTATAATTTTTTCTCTCTTTGTGCTAATTCCTTTTTCTTTCAGAAATTTACAGGAAATATCTTTGTGTTCGGTTTTCTTTCAGAAATTCTCGGGAAATGTCTTGGGATTAGTAACATTGTTTGGGGAATTTTATTATACATATGCGTTTACGCAGTGGACGTCTGTATTCATATAGATATTTTGATAGAATTGCAAGGGGTCGAAGAGATAGGAAAAGAAATACAGCAGCCCTACCCCTGGACCTAGTGGCATAGGCCAGACTAATCCTCCTCCAATTGTGACGCTTGTAAATGCCAGGTCAGAAAGCCTTCCTTTTCAGGGTCGAGTCAATGGGTTCTTGCCACAAAATGTGGAGTCATGGATTTCATCCGTCGATGCCCATTTAAATGCCAAACAAATCGTAGACCCTTTTGTACAATTACAAGAAGCTAAAAGTTTTATAGATTTTTCTAAGGGGGATGCGAGTGCGTATTTAAGAGGTGTTTCATTTCAAGAAGCAGTTACCTGGGATGATTTCAAAGTTAGGTTACGAGCGGTCTATGGGGGTGAGGAAGCCTTGGATGTAGTAATAACGTTAAGAAATACACTTAATCAAGCCACTATGAATCGGCTTAATGTTATTGAGAGAGCAGCTCTCATAGCTGATAGGCTTAATGAATATCAGGACATTTTAGGTAATTCCACTTGGGTTACTAGAGATAACATCTCCGTGAAAGATTTTTTACGATTAATGTATTTAACTTGCATGACACTTATGTTGCCTGAAGCTTTAGTGCGGTGTTTTGATAAAAAGTTAACACCTGCAAGTACGGAATTGGATGTATATAAACAGATAAAGAAACACATGTCCAAGTGTCCAGATCTCGATCCCGTGTTAACTCAAGTTTTTGCAAAGAATGAAACAAAGCCACAAACAGTGAACGTAGTTAATAGTCAAGTAGCGGGAATGACGTGTTATAATTGCAAACGTCAAGGTCACTTAAGCGCGGACTGCAGAACGAAATTCTGCTCGATTCATAACAGTTCAACTCATTCATACAATCAATGTTACTCGCGTAAGACACAACAGAATCCCAGAAATACACAGTCAATTCCACAGTCAGTTCTATATGGAAATAAAAAGAAAAATCCTCATTTCAACAATAAGAAGAAACAACCAAATGTCAATGCAGTTCAGGGTCCAAAGCAAACAAACACTTCTTCGAATATCGCTGAGCCTGGGTCGTCAAACCAGACCTCGCAAGGTCAGACTAATTTTCAGAATGTGCAGAGCAAAGCAAATACCACATAGTTAACTCCAGAGGGGAAGAGAGTGATTTTGGGTCAAGGTCATTCATGTCAACATCAATAGTATTGAATAATCAATTTAATGTTTTATCAGATAATTGTGAGACAATAGATTTTCCTATGAAACACACGGCCGAATTTAATAAAACAGTGCATGCTCCCGTAGATTTGCAACGAATTCATACAATAATAAGCCAAAATGAGTTACGACCAACCTTATATGCTGTAAATTTAGAACACAAATCCTTTACGTTATTTTTTGACTCTGGTAGTCCACGTAATATCATGGATTTGAAGACACATCATTTGTTGTTTTCGAACTTTCCGATTGAAAAATCCGGAATTAGACTCTCGGGTATAGGAAATAATGAATTAAATGTCATAGGCATAACTCATGTTCAGTTCAAAGTCGGTAAACGCACGTTTGCCGATACATTTGTTGTTGTACAAAACATTGATATGTATCCAGCTGTAATTATAGGATACCCATCTATGGGAAATCAAAACATTATCTTAGCCCCTGCCAAGCACGGCGTGTATATCAAAGGGAAATTCTATAAGTCTTCTAATACCTTAAAATCAGTTTTGGATAAAAAGGAGACGACAAATGTAACCGTAACGTACGTTGAAGAACCAATAACTTGTCTCACTAATAAAGAAATAATATACGGGACCCAGCAGAATTCTCGTTCACCCGTAATATCATCTTGCACGCAATCTATCGAGCCGAACGTAACTTCGAATTTAATAGTGCAAATAAAGAAAACATTACCGGGATCTGAAATATTAATCCTTTCCGACACTTTGAAAACTAAAGGATTGTCTGTCACACAAGCTATTTATACAGTAGGCTCACATCAACAATGTAATATTGAAGTCTGTAATCATTTAAATAACACTTTAGTAATTCACAAAAATCAACATATCTTGGATGTAGAAGTTTATAAACATCGTATTCTTACCGTTGCTGAGATCAATCACTCTCAATCAGTTGCGGATGAATCCCTTTTGCAGTCTATCAAAAATAAAATCAATAAAGACAGTCAAGACGAAGAAATTCAGTAGAACATTTTTGGACTTTTAACTAAATATCATGATGTTTTTTCCACTACGGATGGATCCTTAGGAAAAAGGACAAGCAGAAAATTATCTATGTACCCTCGTACAGACTCCCTATGAAATTCCAGAATGAAATAAATGACGGAGTAGGTAAAATGCTAGAAGAAGGAGTCATTAGGAAATCAAACAGCCCTTATAATTTTCCTTTAATAGTTGTACCGAAAAAAGATCGAACATGGCGTATCTGCGTCGACTTCCGTCGTCTAAACGAGGAGACGATCCCTGATCGATTCCCAGTGCCATGTACTGACGATATTTTGTCTTTGTTAGGTCAGAATAAATAGTTTACCAGTTTGGACTTACTTAAAGGCTTTCACCAGATATCATTAGAAGAAGATAGTATCCCATACACAGCCTTCAGCACAGCCAAGGGACATTATGAATTTTTACGGATGCCTTTTGGTTCACGTTGTGCTCCTATAACATTTACAAGAATGATTAACATAGTGTTTGGAGACTTGTTAGGAGATATATTGCATGCCTATATGGATGATCTTGTAATCTTTTCCAACACCTTAGAAGAACATCTACGTAAGTTAGAACTAGTACTACAGAGATTAAGACAACATAACTTAAGGGTAAAGATTAGTAAGTGTGAATTTTTCAAAACAGAGTTAATATATTTGGGTTTCATGGTGTCAAGCCAAGGTCTTAAAGTAGTCCATGATAAGGTGTCGGCTATACGTAATTTTCCCATACCTACTAATGTCAAGGGAATACAGCAATTTCTGGGTTGTAGTGGATATTACAGGCGTTTTATACGCAACTATTCAATAATAGCCGCTCCTTTAACTGATCTTACGAAGAAGGGCGTAGATTTCATATGGTCTGAGCAACATCAACAGGCGTTTAATACCTTGAAAGATGAACTGTGTAGTTCTCCTATCTTAAAATTTCCTGACTTCGGTAAGGAATTCTTCATTGCAACAGACGCCTCAGACTTAGGAGTAGGAGGGGTATTGCTTCAGCAATATGATAAACAATTTTTCCCGATAGCTTTCTATTCTCGAAAATTGAGAACTTCCGAAAGTAAGTATGCAGTAATAGACAAGGAAGGGCTAGCTATTGTTAATTCACTAGTGCATTTTAAGTTCATAATTTACGGTTATCCCGTTAAGGTTCTTACTGACCATAAACCACTAACAGAGTTCTTTAAAGGCTTCAACCACAGCCCTAAACGAACTCGGTGGTATTTGATCATTCAAGATTTTGGCGCAAGAATCGGGTATTTACCTGGGAAAGCAAATATCATTGCGGATGCATTATCACGCAACCCCGTGTCATCTTGTACGGAGCCTTTAGCTGAATTAATAGATATATCAACTTCCATGCCTATTGTTAAAACGATATCTGAACAAGAAGATTTAGGCTGGAGCGCTGAATTGTTACAGACTGAGCAAAGAAAAGATCAGAAAATAGAAACCAATATAAATGCTTTGAAAGGCAATCATAAGGAAAAGGGATATATAAAGTATAAGCAGCAGAATTATATAATCAAAGATAATATTCTGTGTAGGACTGTGACAAGGAAAACCCGCAATACACCACAAGTAACTAACGACCAGGTAGTAGTACCAATCTCACTTATTTCCACTGTCCTGAATTGGTTGCATTCAAATCCATTACATGGACACCCGGGGTTCTCATTAATGTCACAGAAAGCCAAATCATTGTTTTATTGGCATACGATGCTTACAGATATAAAAAGACACATAGCTAATTGTCGCACATGTCAGGAAAACAAAGGGCATACGAAAACACCTGTCAGCCTAGGGGCTTATCCTGTGCCCAATCAACCCTTTGAAAGAATACATTTAGATTTGTTAACAGGATTTTACGAGTCAGACAGAGGAAATAAGCACCTCTCAGTAATTATAGATGCTTTAACTCGATATACAGAACTAATAGCGCTTAAAAGTAAAACTGCTTTTGAATGCGCTAGGAAGTTTTACGAGTGTTACATTTGTAAACATGGAATTCCACACATGATAATCTCAGACTCGGGTGGTGAATTTAATAATCACTTTCTTACCTCATTGTGTGAATTCCTCAGCATAAAGAAAATAAATACCATGATATATCACCCAGAGTCGAATGGGCTAGTGGAAAGAGCAAATAGGAAGATTTTAAATATATTAAGAGTAACACTAGGGGGATCAGACCCCAACTGGGATATTGCAATACCGGCGGCACTGAGTACTCTGAATCATTCATATCATATATCAATTAAAATGTCACCGCATGAAGCATTGTATGGTACCCCAGTTAGAACGCCTTTCCATGTATTAACGCCTACAACTAATCTATCAAATCCTTTAAAAGAATGTATAAATGCAAGTATAAGTCGTTATGATATCCTTCGAAAGAATTTAGAAGAATCAATCACAAATCATAATGAAAAGGAATCATGATAAAATAGCGAAGCCAACTAAAACATATACCGTGGGTGATAACGTTTATATTCAAATCAATGTGCGTAAAGGACTCAATTATAAACTAACACCTAAGTTTGAAGGCCCATTTAATATTTTGGAAACATTAACGGCCAATAGGTTTAAAGTTCAAAACGTATCCCAACCCACGGATGAGAGAATAGTTCCATTGGCTCACATAAGAAATAAAAAAAAAAAAAAAAGGAAAGAGAGGGAAAGAAGTGAGGGAATTTTTTTTTTTCTTCTTAATACAGGAGTAATTACATATATTTTTCTCGTTACAGGTTTCCAAGATGAATTTTTTGTTGTTGGGAGCGATAATGTTCGCTCAGACATTTTTCTCGTGTGGGATGAGCTCTAAAACTAAAAGTATAAATTTTAAATATGGCACTATAGTTGAAAGACAAGGAGACGTTTTTATTACATCGAGCAACGTAGTTGTACAAGTGAATATGCAAGCAATTTTTCTTCAAGAGAATGATGTCACTAGCCTAAGAACCGCCATATCAAGGTTTTCTGCCTCATTGGATGAGTTGCATAGAAGACATTTTCATTTGACTACAGAGAGTTTGCTTGGATCAACATTAAAAGTTGCAGAGATGCTATCTGATGACTTGAAAAATAAGACTTACGAGACAGGATCTTTGGCTTATGACCTTTTGATGTGGACTGTAGGACACGAACATAAAGAAAGACGAAATCCGTTTATTTATGCTGCATTAAACATCTTTGGGTCTATTGCAAGTTTAGGTTTAGGAATTTCCAATCGTCTTAAAATTAGTAATCAAAATAAGAAAATTGAGTTCTTGACTCATGAAGATGAATTGATTATGTCAGAACTAAGGAATCAGATAGCTTCAATCAATCAAATTATGGATTTAGTAAATGAACATTCAAATAATATCATTCAGATTATGGAAGTACAGGATTTGTTGGCAACGTTAACGTATTATGATTTAAAGATAGATCACATACATAACAGAATTGCACATTTCATTGAGAAATCCAAGGATTATGTAGAAGCTATCACGTTAGCAACTAAAGGTGTACTGTCACCCCATTTGTTGCCTATAAATTACTTAAAGTTAATTCTGGAGAACGGAAGGGATAAACTAGGCTATGTTCCTTTGTTAGGCGAACGTAGATTAGAATTTTATTACAGCCTAATTACAGTAAATGTTGATAATAACAAGATTAGGATTACAATTCCCTTTGATTCTTCTGATGCCTGGCAATCTTACAGGATATCACCATTTCCGACTCTCATGACGAATCACTCAAATCCAGTAATATCCAGTTTGACAGGACACGTATTGATTTCCCCAGACAAGGAAACATATACGGTCATTAAAGACTTAAATCAATTAACTCACTGTTCAGACGCAATGGATAGAAAAATATGTACAGCTGACTCATTTGAATTCCATAAAAACTTAATGGATTCATGCGAGTTAGGTATAGTGCTAGACGGTGCTCTCTCCCATACAAGTGAAAATTGTCTGGATAAGCTTTATCCCTTTGACAATAATGAGTTCAATTGCAGACTGAACAATGGCTCGTGGATACGATACAACAGGAACGGCTTCAATGTATCATGCCCTGACGGATCCACGTCTTTCGCCCACATCTTTGTTGCAGCAGATGGTTGTATCGGGACTTCCCCTAATTCCATGGTGACTGGTCTAAGGACACTCATCAGAGAACGAGCCTACTTCGCGAACTTCACGTGGACCTCTACAATGCCAGCACTACCTCTCCCGTACAACAGACAAGTTGCCAAGCGGTTGATGAAATTAACCGAAATGGACCACCTGTCACCGACTTATAAGGAAATTCTTCACCCCATACTACTAACATGATTAGGTATCACGGTGTTGATATTTATCGCCGTGAACATCCTTGTTTGGCGTAGGTTACGGTACAGCAGGAAGGTAAAACAGAACGTTTCGCCATGCCCAGACAAAACTCCTTATTTAATTCAGTTTAAAGCCATTTGAAGTGGCCACCTCATTCGATAAAGGAGTAGTGTTGGAATTTGAGTTTGTAAGAAAAGCTGTTGGTATGCTAGTAATATGTAAATGAGGAAATTTTTGAACTTTGCATGGTTAAAAATACATTAAAAAAAAAAAAACATTTAAAAAAATATAAATAATTTTTTTCTCGGCATCTAATAAAATATATAAGCCGGAATGTTTAAAAGAAAAGAGAAAAAAAAATAAAATTAACAGAATCTATGGGCATCTAATAAAATATATCAGCCCTATATATATATATATATATATATATATATATATATATATATATATATATATATATATATATATATATATATATATATATATATATATATATATATATATACACGAAACCGTGGTACGTGTACGTACCAGGAATTCGTGTTTGTGCACTAAAAAATTGAATTTTTACCAAGGTAACAAATATTTTTATTAGTTACTGTATTGTGTTAATCTATGTTTCTGACAAAGGTAACAATTATTCTTTAACAAGTTACCGAATCATATGTATATCAGTATTTTTTTTGGTACCATATAATCATTTGCTAACAATGTACCATATATATGATCTGTATTTATCATGCATTTTTTTTCTTTGCTTTGGTAATATCTTTTCATATGCATTATTGTTATTATTTTTTGATGTGCCTATTTGGACATTCGTCCTCATTTGCTTATGGCTAAAGTTAAACAAAGAATAATACATATGTCCAGTCACACCTAGTAAACATGTTTTGGCTTGTTGTTAAATTTTTTTTTTGAAAAAATTGAGATAGCTGGCCGAGCTAATGTAATAAATGAAATAATTGTTATTACATGTTTAAAACACATGACGAAATATGTCATTTTGGATGAAGATGCTAGCCGTGAGATTTGCTGTAGGCATGTAAAATCATAAACAGGATGCACTATGCAGCCTCGGCAATGTAACATTTTTCTTAAACGTCAACACCAATGCATCAGTGTGTGAAAGTTTGTGACGTCACCGGATGCAGGTGTCTTCCGAGATTGTGTTTAAAATGCTACGTCAACTAAGTATACGATATCTGTGATATCGATAATTTAATCAGTTCATATCTATACTTCACCTGAATTGGTCATCCGACCAAAACCAGCTCCACTCCTATGATGGAGATGTTTAACTCTGTTGTTTTTAGAGAATAAATACTTTTAAAGCTAATAAGATGAACTTCGTTATCCACCCTTAACATCTTAAACAACACATACTCAATGTGTGCTTATAAAAGTAGCACACTTATATATATACATATGATCAGCGCCGAAGCCCTTTCTCCATCCAAGCTAGGACCAAGGAGAGCCAGTCAATGGCTAGTGATGACTCGGCAAATAGACCTATGAGCTCCCCCAACCCCCCTCCTTAGCTCCAAGGATGGTGAGGATGCAGCGACCAAAGAAACAAACGAGTTTAAGCGGGACTCAAACCCCAGTCTGGCGTTCACCAGTCAGGGACGTTACCACATCGGCCACCATTCGTGAGGAAATAGTAGTTCTGAAGCTGTGACAGTAGATATGCATTTAGGACAGTACTGGCCTACATTTTGAGACGTAAACCAAAGGAAAAGCAATACAATTAAAGTGCTTTAAATGTCAGTATAAAGATATGCAATACAAAAATAAATAACTTTCAAACAGATTACCAATTACTGTAGATATTTATCTTCAAGTTGTACCAACCGTGTTTCACACAATTGTACATAATTCCTTTTGTATATATTATGCTTGTATCTTCGCTCCTCCCTCGCACTAAAATGAACATGAAAATTCCTGTCTGGTTTTTCCTCTGTGATATTGTCTGTCTTGTGAACTTGTCATGTCCTGTTGCCTTGAGGTTTTGTATATATGGAGAGTGTTCCACAACAATATAACTCAGTCGTTTCCAATCTGCCTTTGATTTCACAACTCCTCTCTCGGCCCGTCACAAAGTCATTGATATAAGAGAGTACACATTTTTAGTTAAAAAATGAAAAATATCCAGAGTTGAAAAATCCTTCATTCGCAAAAGATTTATCATTACTAACCCAAACATATACTGTATAGCTACTACAAGGTAATAGAAAAAAGATATTGATCTACTATGCATTTCAGAAGCGGACAAACTCTGTTTATCACATATCTTATTATTATTATTATTATTATTATTATTATTATTATTATCATCTAAGCCGTAACCCTAGTTGGAAAAGCAGGATGCTATAAGCCCAAGGGCTCCAACAAGAATAAATAGCCCAGTAAAGAGAAGGAAACAAGGAAATAGAAAATAAAAAAAACAGTGGACAATTGGAATAAAATATTTGAAGAACATTACAACCTTAAAGCAGATCCTTCACATATAGACTATAAAAACTTCAACAATAAAAAGAGGAGGAGGTACAATATAGAATGGTGTGCCTGGATGTACTCTTAAGACCTAAAGAAATCGTTGGATCATTATGATTTATCAGCACACTACCTTTAACACCCCGTCCTAGTTTATGACCGATATACCATATTGCTATATATGTTATGTTACTTATGTTACGAGTCCACTTGTGAATGATAACACAAACCCGACGAGTCATGTTGACGCATTTGAAGGAAGCTGTGGGCTCCCTCTTAAACCCATCAGTAAATTGTATTAGTGTACGCAATCTATCAAAAATGGCTGCTCAATATCTAGATAGATATGCACACACGCACACAGACTCATCCTTCCCATGGGTCGTGGTGGCCAATGTGGTAACATCCCTGACCAGTAAACACCTGACAGGATTTCGAGCCCCACTCAAACTCATTAATTTCTTTGGCTGCTGCAACCTTCCCATCCTCGTGAGTTAAGGAAGGGGGTTTTGTGGGTCTATAGATCTATCTGCTGAGTCATCATCACTCATTGCCTGGCCCTCCTTGGTCCTAGCTTGGATGGAGAAGGGGCTTGGGTGCTGATCATATATATATATGGTCAGCCTCAAGGGCATTGTCCTGCTCGATAGGTCACTGTCTCTGTCCCTTTCCTCCGCCATTCATGAGTGGCCTTTAAACCTGGAAACCCCTTCTACTTTCCTAACTAAACCCACTTGTTTGGCTATTTGTTGGAGATTGTGGTTTCCCAGTGTACCCCTCTGGGTACCCCTCCCACCAGGGTATGACCACTCTCCTCTCCGGCGTAACAGGAAATATATATATAAATATATATATATATATATATATATATATATATATATATATATATATATATATATATATATATATATATATATATATATATATATATATTTATATATATATATATATATATATATATATATATATATATATATATATATATGTCGCGACACTTGCTCTTTATTATATAAGCGAGAAATTTAGAATGTTCTGTATGTGTAGATGTACAGATATGATATTTTACTATAAGTATGGTACAATTATATGAAGGTAATACGTATTTCACATTGCTAATTATTGTACACCAGGAATCAGGAAGTTTACATTATGTATTAGGAGAGCCGTGTTTGCAGTCCTTATGACCAAACCAAATCAACATGTTCTATTAGTGGTCTGGACCTTCTCGAAGAAGTTAGTACTCTTATTACAGATTATGTAATTATTATGAAATGTCAACTTGGTCCAGTTAATATGATATTATTTTGTTCAGTTGTCTCTTTTATATTCATATTACAAAATTGTAAACTGCATGTATTTCTGTCCACCAATTATCTATATGTTTATAATGCGTAATAGTCATTAAAATATGCATATGAACATCGTGTTTTATTGTAATTTACAATAAAACACGATGTTCAATTTGTAAATAGTATTAAATATATTCCATTACTTTTATGAAGTGGGAGCAATATGGAAAAGAAATATATATTGTAGGAATAATATGATTCGAACATGAACGATTTTATTGGTAATTTTAGGATGGCCCAAACTCTCCATCATTCTGGTCGCCCTAGACTCGTCCGTTATAATCCGAATATAGGCAACTGAGGGTCCTGGACTGACTCCAGGACTCCTGATAGGGCCATTAACAACGGCATTAGCCTTCGCTTCCATGGTCGTTGGACCATCTCTGGTTTTCATGGTCACACATAACGGTAACTGTATTAAATGGTATTACTAATGTATGACACGTATATACATGATGTCATATTCAAATATTCTGTAAGTAATTAGAGACAGATTTGGTGTGAAGAGGAAAACGGAGAATGCAATATTGAGGTTGGCAACGGGCAGTTTAGATAGAGGTTGCTACAGGGTGTTGGTGGAGAGGTTTGACGGGTACCTTAAATATTATGAATGGATTAGGTTTAATATCCTCCAGTAAACACGTAACATAACATATAGCAATATGGTGTGTTGGCCATAAATTAGGTCAGGACGATAAAGGTTTAAAGGTTTAAAGGCCACACGTGAATGGCAGAGGCAAGAGCCAGTGACATTGCCCTAGGAAGCAGGACAATGCCAAGAGACTAACCTTAAATACATATGATCAGCGCCCAAGCCCCCTCCCCTCTTCCTCACTCAAGCTCGGACCAGGAAGGCTCAGGCAGTGGCTGATGATAACAGTAGGTAGACATATAGGCTTCCTCAAATCCCCCCCCCCCTCCATCCTTAGCTCACAAGGATTTTGAGGTTGCAGACACTAAAGTGGTTACTTCTTCTTACTTTAATAACTTTACTTTGATGGCTACTTTTCCGGTCCCATACAGCAGGGGAACCCCACTCTCTACAGGACCTCCACTGTCGTTTTACCTTGTTCGTTCAGAGTATTTAACGTTTCATATCGCGTATAGTTCATTTACTGTTAAATCGTCACTGTCAAAAGATTCATGAAATAAGAAAGTCTTCAGTTTCCTCCTGAAAGCCTTAAGGTGCGTCCACACTAGCGACAAAACATGTCGACAACACTGTGTACCACTTTGTAGGCAACAAGTTGTTAGACTGTTGACGAAACATTGTTGTCGAGATGTTGGTAGAGATTTATTGGTGATATGTTGGCAACCCTGGTGTGGACGAGTCGATGTGGTTGGAGATACCCGGACAGACACACAACACCGACAGCAAGATAGAGACGACTGGCGAAATCCAACCGAGACCCTTTGCGTCAATATGTGCGTTCGATCCCAGGTATGAGGAAGAAATTTATTTCTATTTGAACACGATGTTGTGTTGATATTAATCCATATTGACTCATTAGGGGTAATTTGAATGAATTACTACCAATTGTGTCACATGGTGGCCCGGGAAATTGGGTAAAACTCGCTGGTAAGAGACTGATGTCTCGCCAGGTAAATCCTCGGACAGCTGGTAGCGGTCAGGTTCCAATTTCTTTATGGGCTCTCGTGACATGGTTGGTTTCGACCTGGCCTTTCATTAGAAGGGGCTAGCGTTCGATCCCAGGTATGAGGTAGAAATTTATTTCTATTTGAACACGATGTTGTGTTGATATTAATCCATATATATATATATATATATATATATATATATATATATATATATATATATATATATACATATACAGAGAGAGAGAGAGAGAGAGAGAGAGAGAGAGAGAGAGAGAGAGAGAGCTGTTATTTTTGACGGGTCGTGTAGAGCATAATACTATATATATATATATATATATATATATATATATATATATATATATATATATATATATATATATATATATATACATATAATTTTATGTAATATGTATATGTAAACATATATATATATATATATATATATATATATATATATATATATATATATATATATATATGTATATATATGCAGTATCATACTGTATATATATATATATATATATATATATATATATATATGTATATATATATATATATATATATATACATATATATATATATATATATATATATATACATATATATATACATATATATATATATATATATATATATATATATATATATATATATATGTATATAAATATATATATATATATATATATATATATATATATATATATATATATATATATATATATATATATATATATATATATATATATATATATATATATATATATATATATATAGTGTACGTAACCCGACAAAAATGGTGGCAAAAGAGAGACGTCATCTTCTATAACGGTGTGCACGAGATTTGAAGGCTCTTCACTTTTCCTATCATGCAATAGGGAGGATCTCGTCCAGACTCTACGACGGTGCCTTCTCCGCTGTAAACACATAAGGACGACAACAGCAGCAGCAGCCGCCAGTGCGTCCTGGCACCCCGACATACTTTTCAAGTCTCTAGAATGAGGTGTGGACGGCTTCACCAAGTTGACGCGTGTTGCCAATATGTTGCCAGACAGTGTGGCAGACAAAGTTTCATACATTATTGTCGATATGTGTACCGATGTTGACTGTAAGGTTTCCAACTTTGTTGTTGATATGTCGGTAGACACGATGTTGCCAGTGTGGACGAACCTTTAATATCTTTAATCATTCGAATGTTTCGTGGGAGCTTATTATATAGTATCGGGGCCGCATATTTAAAGGCTCTGGAGCCTAAAGTAGACCTAAATCTAGGTTCCAACAGTTTTAAGTCATCTGTAACTATTCTCGTGTCGACAAGATTTGTTGGCTGCGCAATATGTAGCAATTCTCTTAAGTATTTTGGACGCCCGGTTCTGATGACTTGGTGGGTATTGTACCTATTTTAAATTCAATTCTCGCTTTAATCGGCAGCCAGTGTAAATCGATTAGTATAGGGGTGATCCTTTCTCTTGGTGGGACACCTTTTATCAGTCTTGCTCTTCTGTTTATTATGTTTAATAATTTCTTAAGTTGCACTTTTGGTAAATTGTAATAGATAGAGTTGCAGTAGTCAATCCTGGTAATAACACAGTTTATCACAAGTTTTTTTACAGAATTTTCGTCCAGGTACTTTTTTATAAACGCAATATTTCTTAAATGATACCCAGCCGTTTTTATTACATTATTTATTTGGACATTTAGAGACAGGTTACAGTCAAGAAATACACCTAGATCTCGAATTTTACTAGATATCGGAACCGAGTCATTATTTATGTTCATCTGAATATCACCTAAGTTTCTCACGCATTTTCTCTTGCCCACCACCATGAATTCAGTTTTGGTCTCATTTAATTTTAGTTGTTCTTGGTAAGGGTAGAAGAGAGGCTTAAGCTATGGTAAGCAGCTCTTCTAGGAAAAGGTACGAGTTTGAGTTGGATTTGAACTCTAGACTGGAGATCACGAGGTAAAGACATTACCAATAGGCCACAACTACCCTGAGATATCCCCGTTAAACGGCGTATGTCCTTCTCTGAAATGACTAGTAGTTTAATTCTTATCAGACTCTAAAACCTCCATAGAATTTCGTTAGAAACTTTTTCTTGCAGCACACGTGATGAAATGACTGAGGTCGTCCAAGCGACAGTAATGAGGTTATCCTTTGATGACTCTCCTAAACTTCACAAGTTATTTTAAATAAAGAAGTTCCTTCAAAGCGAACTGATTATGATATGCAACGCGTTATGTCAAGGAAATTTTATACCCAGAGCAGTTCATGTTAAGTTCGGCAAACAAGAGCATTTTCTGAAAAAAAAAAAAAAATATTGAGTTTGGTTTATTACGATCTGGTGACTTTCAATTCATTTTGTTACAGTTTCCAATTAAAGTATTGCCTGTGGGTAAAGTCTGTGAAGCTTTATAAGTTACAAGAAATGTAGTGGAATGAAAAAAAAATCTTAGTTGATGTAAACGTATTGAAAGGTAAGTCATTCTTCGGTACACACACGCATATATATATATATATATATATATATATATATATATATATATATATATATATATATATATATATATATATATATATATATATATATATATATTTTATGAAGCTGGTGTAGTATAGAGTAAATAAGTTATTCAGGTATTTTAATTATGTTTTCATATGTGCATTTTTGAGGTGAGTCCCTCTCATGTAGGTATATGATTGTTATTCTTCATTCAAGTCAGTAGATGTAAATTTACGTTATTTTTCAAGAATTAACTTTTTATTTCACATATATTGTTACGAAGTCATGCGTAATCTGTTTAAGCGTGCTATATGATCCATACGAGATATGAACAAGGGCTTATGTAAATGTTTTTTATATTTCTATGAGGTATTGCGTCATGTTGGTTAGAAAATATGCAATTCTTATATTTACCAAATGTTTTGGAAGGTTCTCGAAAACCTTAATGTTAGATTTTATCTTTTTATTATTTCCGAGAACGGTGGGTGGGCTGAGAGAGGGAGTTGCCTGAAAACAAGGTTCACCTCCTGAATTTTTATCTAGTTGATAACTCTGGCGGCGCCAGTGGCCGGCCCCCAAGCCACAAGAATAATCTATTAGAACAGGGGTTCCCAACTTTTTTGCACTCGCGACCCCTTTGCTAAAAATCTGAAACCCATGCGACCCCCTACTTAGGGCTTACTATCATCAGCTTAAATTTCCTTTTATTTTCTGTTAAGTTAAGGAGAGGGAAAGAAACATCTAAGAAAACATTTAAAATTGCTGTAATTATTTATTAGCAAATTAAATCACATTAGTCCAACCTAAATTCACAAAGAGAACATATAATTCTTAAGATAATATTAACATAGGTTTGAACAGCTATCCAACCCAGCTAGGGGGATGCCTGATGTTGCATTTCAGCAGCAAGCTTTGAAATTCGTGGCCGAACGTTTGTTAGAGCCAGTCTCATGTCATCTCCAACATCCAATCTGTTCCTATTCTTTGTTTTCATATTCACAAGAGTGGAATATCCTGCTTCACACAAGTAGGTAGAAGCAAATGGAACAAGGACGCGTAAAGCTATCATGCTGATTTTGGAGTATGGCTGATACATACCGCACCAGAACTGAGTCACGGATTTCACCTTGAAGAGATCACGAGCTGAAGAGTCGTTCCTTAGATCCAGATATTCATCTTGGATTTAATCTGGGATGCTAGATACATCAAGTTCAGTACAAAATGGGTTCCTTACCAGGGCCTCCTGTTCCTGTGAAAGCTCAGGGAAGTAACGCTTAACTTCCTTTTCTAGAGACTGAAGATGTTCGGTAATCTCATCCTTGAGGAACTGATCCAGTTGGATGTGAGACTCATCCATCACTCCACAAAGTTTTTCAAACATAGCGATGTTTCCAAGATTGGTTTTCCAACGCCAGTTTTGCAGTTCGGGAACAAAGGCCCGAAGACTATCTTGAAAAAGGAAAGCATGTTTCCCTTCCTTGAAGCTTCAAATTGAGCTTGTTCAGCTGGTCAAAAATGTCGGCTAGGTACGCAACCCTTTTATTCCATGCTTCATCTTCGAAGTGGACAACAAGATCTTTCCTTTCTTGAGTCTCCAGGAATAGCTTTATTTCATCTTTCATTTCAAAGACACGATTAATACCGTTTCCTTTCGACAACCAACATACTGCTGTGTAGAAGAGAAGGACTTCGTGGTCAGCATTCATGTCTTTGCATAGTTCTCTGAATAGGCAAGTGTTGAGTGCTTTAGTCTTGATATAATTTACAATTTTGATTACAGATTCAAGCACTTCCTGCAGAGAAGAAGGGAGAGTCTTACTGGCGAGAGCATATCGGTGAATCATGCAGTGGATGCCCTTTGCTTGAGGTGCTAGCTTCTTCACTCTCGATTGGAATCCGGATTTCGATCCCAGCATAGCCGCTGCCCCATCCGTACAAACCCCACACACGTTTTCCCATTGAAGATCTTCCTCTTGGAAAAAAGTTGAAACCTTTTCCATGATATCATCAGCTTTTGTTGTGGTTTCAAGTGCACTGCAGAATAAGAATTCGTCTTTAATGTCACCTGAATTAATGTATCTCACGAAGACAAGCAACTGAGAACATGAACTTACATCTGTTGACTCATCGAGCTGAAAGGAAAACAAAGGGGAACCCTTAATTCCAGTCAAAACCCGTTCCTTCACATCCATAGACATTTTAGAAATGCGCCTCTGTATAGTATTATTTGACAGGGATACTTGCTGCATCTATTTTGCACTGGCTTCTCCAAGAATAAGATTTACTGCTTTCATCATGCAGGGCTTAATAAGTGTTTCTCCAATCGTGTTCTTTTCTATAAATTTCAGTAGTTATGTCCACCAAAAAATATAGAAAATTCAGGCAGCTTTTTCATCTATCTCTTGATAACTTTACTCTTACTTTTGCTAACAGCTCTATATTAAAAGATTGTTATTCGAAGGTTTTGCAGGAATAACTTCTTTTTATGAATTTTGTCTAACAAAAATACAGAAAATCATACAAGAACTAAAATGACAATAACTCACATAAAGATAGGCATCAAATTTATAGTAAATCGTAGCCACTTACAAATCAAGGAGAAAACTAAAACTGTCAGAATAATCAAGTTTGTCTTCAATATTCAAGTCACAAGTGGAAAAGTGAAATAATCCACTCCGTAAATGACGGAAAAAATCTAATCCATCGTTTAAGAAACAACATAAAAACGTCAAACAAAATACACAAACATAAGAAAAAAAGATATTTTTAAACATGATAAACAAGAGAATAATAATCATCACTTACATGTTAATCTTTTCCTATAGGTGAACCCTAAATTCCTCAGTACTCTCCACCTCCCACGTGGTTCGGGCTTTCCTTGATAATAACTTACCCTAAAATATAATACCC
>NC_090736.1:59548615-59552649 GCF_036898095.1 Palaemon carinicauda | reverse complement strand
GTAATCTGATCGCTTACAGCAAACAACCTAGCATGGGTGGCCCAGACTAGTACAGCCTTGCCGATCATGGCAATACTCTTTCACTACGATCAAAATGTACTTTGCAATTCGATTGTTAAACTGTGTTCCTCATTAACACCGAAAATATAATGATTATTACCTGTGATGTGGAGCGAGTTTTGTCAAAATTGTTTGATGCAAAATTAATAATATGAAAAATTATTCGCCCGACCATTAAACGTTTTCTGAATTTATGACCTGATTTGCCATCAATTAAAAAATTGCTTATTGAATAACTTTATTCTTTTTAACATAATTACTAGGTTGTATTGTATTAATTCTTGTGTTTGTAGTTTCACTCGCAGACCTAAATAATTGATTTTTTTATTTGTTTTATATAATAATAAGATTGATGACATTTTGATAAAATACCAATAATGATGTTCTTATTCCTAGTTACTTCTCTAACGCCCTTTTTCTTACGCCTAACAAAAGTATTATTATTATTATTATTATTATTATTATTATCATTATTATTATTATTATTATTATTATTAGCTAAGTTATAACCCCAGTTGAAAAGGCAGATTGCTATAAGCCCCATAAGGGGATCAACAGGGAAAATGGCGCAGTGAGAAAGGAATTAAAGAAACAGATAAAATAGTGTTCCTGGGTGTGCCTTCATGCAAGAGAACTCTAACCACAGACAGTTAAGACCATGGTACAAAGGCTATGGCACTATTCAGGAATAGAGAACAATGGTTTGATTTTGGAGTGTCTATACTATAACAAAAGATTAATCGGTTTTGGTAGTGTGCATTGATAGCATAAAATACAGTTAACTAGAACGGGCACTCGGTAGAGCGCATACCTTCGCCTATATCATGTATATCACAAGATAGGCCATGGAATTATGCAAATTTTGGCACTAGTGTCATGCAAATCGGATAAACATTGGCCGCAAAATAGCCAGAAAATAATAACGTTTTTTACCTTTTCGCGACCTTGGTCTTGACTTTTGACTAAATCACTTTCAAAGTCTAATCAAATTGTCCTTGGATCAGGGCCAATCATCCCACCAAATTTCACGAGATCGGTCAAATAATTTTTGATTAAGCGAATCACAAACACACACTCAGACATACAAACAAACAAACGCCTATCAAAACATAACTTTCGCAACGAAGTTGGCGAAGGTAACAAGATTCCTGAATTAAATACTGGTGTAGACATTATGCCTGAGGAAAGTACTTGATGAAAGGATTACCTAACTTCCTTATCTCGGCTAGTCACTACAGTAGATAGCAGCAGTATCTCCTCCAAACTTCTTTTTACATGACAGAGAAACTCAAAGCGTCGAAGACGTCAGAAAACTTTAAATCAATCAATCAATCAATCAATCAATCGAAGACATCAGTAACGTTACGCCTGAGATAAGAATCAACTTCTGAGAACAGACATTAGGCTTTCGGAAGTTTTCTCCTGAAATATCCGGTTTGAATGGATGGCGGAAACGTGTTCCAATACTCACGGGAACTTCGGGAAGGCCCCCGACGAATCTGAACTATAAAACGAAAACAAAACATAACTTTAACATTACTCGAAAATGATTTCTTTGGCAGATCTCTCTCTCTCTCTCTCTCTCTCTCTCTCTCTCTCTCTCTCTCTCTCTCTCTCTCTCTCTCTATGATAATCAAGAAAAACACAAAAATTTAAACCGTTATAACATCTATACAGAATTGCTGTAATTGTTAATATAATCAATGACTAAATCCTAACCATTCCTCTATAAAGCATCTATATAGAGAATTTCAATGACCAGGTTAGAAACAAAGATGAAATGAATAAAAACCCAATGCTTAAGATCTCCTTTCCTGCAAACATTTTCTGAAAAGCAACAAAATGTTTCTATGGATCGAGGGATGTTTACGCTAAAACAAGATCGCAGCAGGACAATGGCTATGCTGTATAACTGGGTCACAGCCGAGGGCGTGGTAAGCTTTCATGGAAAATTAAACATCTTGTAATACATTACATGGAAGTGCAAAGTTCAGATGGGAGGCTGTGAATAACATCAATTTTTTTTTGGAATGTCTAATGTTTTCAAATGAGAGTTCGGGCTTAGGGGAATTTCAAAAAATCCTGAATGAGTTTAAAAGTGTTTAGAAGAGACATTGAGTTTAGTAAAGAATTAGGCAAAGAAGATGAATGAACATTATGTAGCCTCAAAAAGGAATAATTTTATTATGACATATGGATTTAGGAGAATGAACCATAATGATTATTATTATTATTATTATTATTATTATTATTATTATTATTATTATTATTATTATTATTATTTCCTAAGCTACAACCCGAGTTGAAAAAGCAGGATGTTTATTATAAGCCTAAGGGCTCCAACAGGGAAAATAGACCAGTGAGGAAAGGAAATGCGGAAATAAATAAACTACAAGAAAAGTAATGAAAAAATATAAAATATTTTAAGAACAGTAAAAAAAAAACAGTAAAATAGATCTCTCATATATAAACTAAATAAATTCAAAATAAGCAAGAGGAGGAGAAATAAGATATAAAAAAAAAAGTGTGTCCAAGTGTATCCTCAAGCAAGAGAACTCAAGCACAAGATGAAGAATGGGGCAGGCGAATCGAATATGAATGAAGCGTGAAGCGATGAAATCCTATGAAGGATTGCGGAAGAATCAGGAAGTGTCACTGGTTTTCAAAGTTGGAACGAAGACAATAGCCAAAGGTCAAATAGCAAAGGCTTTTTCTTTTAAAGGTTATAGGCCGCTCAAGAATGGCATAGACAAGGGACAGTGACAATGCTCTAGCTAGTAGGAAAATGCTGTAATGACTGACTATATATGCAAATGATCAGCGCCCAAGCCTTCTCTCCACCCAAGGTAGGGCCAGGGTATGGCTGTTAATAACTTAGCAGGTAGACATATTGGCTCCCCAAAAATCCCGCATCCTTATCTCACAAGGATGGTGAGGTTGAAGACATTACAGGAAACCATAGAGCTTGAGAGAACTCGAACCCCAGTCAAGCGGTTTGCCAGGCAGGGATAATTCCAATAGGCCACAATACACTCCAGATTTGAAATTAGTAAATGTTTGAGTATTACACTTGAAGAAAGAAATGATATCAAAGGTGGGAAATTGGAAGATCAACAGAATTGACAGAACAGTTTTCCAAGAAATAGCAAAGGTTTGAATCCTTGTGTGGGTTGATGTATATATCGTATATGAATTCCTCTTTGGGTATGTTGCTCCCATGGTCCAGCAGTTCGATTTTAAAAAGAAAAATACTTCTGACTCAAGATTAGAAAGTTTGAACGTTACATGTGAGACACAAAGATCACACACACAATATATATATATATATATATATATATATATATATATATATATATATATTATATATATATATATATATAATATATATATATATATATATATATATATATGTATGTATATATATATATAATATATTATATATATATATATATATATATATATATATATATATATATATATATATATATATATATATATACTATTTAGATTAAAGTAAATTCATTATAATTTGATTATAAGTTGTTAATACTTTTCCAACCTTTGATCTTGCTTTAGTTTTTAGTTTATTAATAAGCCAGCGTCATTCTTAGTTTGATGAACTCTGTAGAGAGTCATATGACTTCTCAGTTTTGTTTTTTGTTTACCACCTTCTCCCCCGGTATTAGTGAACTACTGAAGTGCCTTACTAACGATCGCTGTTTTTCTCTCCTATGAGCTGTGTTGACTCGAGTGAAAGGCTTGGTCGAATGGTGGTGATAAGTGACAGAGTTAGTTCGAGTTCCTACTCACAGTCTGACGCTTTGCCACTTCATCTTGGTGACCTTTGGAGTTTTTGAAGCACTTCCTTCGCTACTTTGTGTGTGGTCGCTGGTGTTTGTCACCCGCGGCATTCATCAGCCACGTCCCTTCCCTCGTTCGTCGGAGGATTTACGAACGAGTTGGCCGTTTCTACT
>NC_090736.1:59526115-59543615 GCF_036898095.1 Palaemon carinicauda | reverse complement strand
AAAGGAACAATTCTATTAGAATTATCCCAGATAAGGTACATAGAATGAATGCTCAATTATACCAATAAATTGACACAGGTGAAGGAGACGCAAGGTTCTCAAGAACCAGATTATTGACAGGCAATAAATAGACAGGTTAACCACAATTATATATATATATATATATATATATATATATATATATATATATATATATATATATATATATATATATATATAAGAAGAGGATAACCCAAAACTTTAAGCATAAGTATGATAGTAAACAGAGCTTGTTTGTCTGAAAGAAAAAACATTAGATGCCACTTTTAAGATACCGAGGTATCAAAGTCATAAAAGCCTGTATTACAAATCAATGACATTAGCGTTAGAAACGCTCGGCACACATGTCTGCACTTATGCTAGGTTCACCTTTGGAAATGGAACAGTCTGGATGGGCAACACAGTGCCCTCACTTAGTTTGTAGTACAGTATGTAACTACACACTCACCCTGGAATTAATCGTTCCAATGAAGACCACTGTTCCTCGCAGAGTTAAACAGTAGGGTTAACACCGCGACCCACTGCTACCACAGATCTCTTAAGTTCCTCTACTTGCTTCGCATAGTGGTGAAAGAACACTCTGGAAGACTTCCAGCCAGTGTATGAACGGAGATGTTCAAAATCCATACAATTAAAGAAATTTAAGAATGAGGCAACTTTCCTCGGATCGTGACCTGCGGGTGTATTGTCAGGATCCGCTCTGCGAATAAAATATGTGATTTTCGCTCTGAGTTGATTCAGAGATAAATTTGAGCCTGATGTTTCTCCCCTGAATAGTTGACCACCCTTGAAGTCTGAAGTTCTATGAAGATAGACCTTTAGCCATTCTACTGGACATAGAGATGCATCTTCTTTCAGAGGGCAGATTCTCCAGGGACCCCACCTGTTGGTGGGTAACTCATTCTTGGCGAGAAACGTAGGATCCGGAAACAGGTTCAGTTCTTCCCCATCCAGGAACTGAACACGACCTGCCTCTCTCGAGAGGCTACAATCTCACTAACCCTGGCCCCGGACGCGAGTGCAAAATAGGAAAATAACTTTTTATGTCAAATCCTTTAACGCACACTCTTCATTGCTCAACAGAGAAGCGAAATGAAGAACTTGTCTAAAGACCATGAAATGGGCTTTGGAGGTGCTGAAGGTCTGAGCCTAGCTCAGGCTTTCGGGACTTTATTAAAGATCTCGTTACCTAGGTCGACCTGGAAGGCATATAGAATGGGTCTTGTCAAAGCAGACTTACACGCTGAAATCGTGTTCGCTGCCAACCCTTGACCATGGAGGTGGGGAAAAAAGATAAGCAGAAGTCTGTCAAGATCTCCTGCGGAATCTTCGCCTTGACAAAAGGCCACCCATTTTCTCCAAGATGACTCATATTGCCTTCTAGTAGATTTGCATTTATATTCCTCAAGGAAGTCTATACTGGCTTTCGAAATCCCGAAACGCTTTCTCACCGCTAGGGAGAGAAAATCATGAACTGCAGGGTCCGGGTTTTCTGTAATGAAGCGCAGACAGTTGACTTCTGGACTCGCTGGGTCAGAACTGGATCTGGTAGTGGTACAAACTTCAGCTACAGTTCCAATGCCAGGAGGAACCACACGCTGTTCGGCCACTTGTGGGCCACTATTGCCGCTACCTTTTGAAGGACCTCAGTTTGTTGAGGACCCTCAACAGAAGGTTGTGAGGAGGGGAACAGATAAATCTTGGACCATCTGTTCCAGTCGAGGGACATCGCGTCCACTGCTTCCGCTAAGGGGTCCTCGTACGGGGCACGAACAGGGGCAACTTCTTGTTGTCTTTCGTCACAAAGAGGTCTATCTGCAGTTCTGGGACTGATTCAGAATGAAGGAGAATGATCCTGCGTCTAAGGACCATTCCGACTCTATCAGTGTGAACCTGGATAGAGCGTCCGCTGTCACATTGCGGACTCCTTGAAGGTGAACTGCCGTCAGGTACCACTTCTTCTTTTCCGCCAATCGGAAGACGGCCAACATCACCTGGTTGAGAGGTGGTGACCTCGATCCTTGTCGATTCAAGTATCTCACAACTACCTCGCTGTCTATTACCACTTTATGTGGAACGAATGACGCGGGGAGACTTTCTTTAAGGTAAGGAGCACTGCCCTAGCTTCTAGAAAGTTTTATGAGAAAGGGACTTTTTTCCGATGAGAGTGACCTCCCCATCCCTCCTTCGAGGCGTCTGAGTGAATCGTCACCGACGGGGGAGGTGGCTGAAGAAGAACCTGACTTCTTTAGATGTCTGGCTTGGGACCAAGGCCTGAGAAGAGTACTTAGCCGAAGCGGCTGGTCTTCTCAGATCTCTTCACGCGTTTGATGCATAACTTCTCCAAACTCCGATTGCATCCTTTAGCTGTGCTCTTAGCACTGGGTCTGTCACCAAAGCTAACTGGAGAGAGCGCAGTACTCTCTCCTGCTCGTGTCTTGATATCCTTTCGGAATCTTGAAGTCTCTTAACAGAACCCGCTATCTCCTTCCTTTTCTTCGCCGGGGTGGAGAAATGGTGTGACAAAAGGTCCCAGTGGATCTTAGCCACTGGAACTTTTGAGATGGAGAAAGTCGAGACTTTTTCTGTTGATCTTGAAGCCTAGGTACTCTAGGAACTGGATCACTTGACTGGAAGCTTGCAAGCATTCTGTCTCGGATGATGCCCACACCAACCAGTCGTCCAGGTAGGCTACTACCTGAATTCCCTTTAGGCGAAAAAGTTTGAGAGCTACGCTCGCAAGCTTCGTAAAAATCCTTGGGGCTATGTTTAGCCCGAATGGCATGGCTCCGAAGGCGTATAGTCTTCGTTGTAGCCTGAACCCTAGGTAGGGGGAGAGTCGATGGCTAATTGGAATGTGCCAGTAGGCGTCTGACAAGTCTATAGAGACGGAATATGCCCTCTTGGGCAGTAAGGTCCTTATGTGTTGCAGTGTTAGCATTTTGAATTTGCAATTCACTATGAACTTCTTAAGTGGCGACAAGTCCAGAATGACTCTGAGCTTTTCCGAGTCTTTCTTGGGAACACAAAACAGCCTCCCTCAGAAATTGATGGGCTTCACCCTTTTTCTCCAACCGTTCTTGAACGTACTCCTCCATAACGGGGGTGGAGTGTTGGAAAAACCGAAGGTACGGGGGTGGGGTGCTGTACCAGCTCCCGCCCAGTCCATTCTTGAGTAGGCTGTGGGCCCGGCGATCTAAGGTCCACCGATCCCGAAATTTCAGAAGTCTCCCTCCTACCGGTATCACCTCACTTGGACTGCCGTCCTGAGGTCTTGCCTTCCTGACCACGACCACCCCTGAATCCCCTTCCCCTTGAGGGGCGTCTAGACGAGCCTCTGGCTGCTCCTTTAGGCTTTGCTCGAAAGGAAGTAGACTGCCCTTCGAACGCTGGGGTGAATGCCGTGGACTGTGTCGACACGGCCTGGGGTACCCACTGAAAGGTGGTCGGGGTTTGTGGCACGATCTTGGGCACTGGGGGCAATGGTAATTGCAGTTGCTGTTGCTGTCTAAGAGGCTTGGCTGGCCGAGACGGTAGCCTAGTCCTCATAGTCTTCCTCTTTGGTTGAGGACCCTCATCCAGGGAAGACTTTCTTTTGATAGCCAGGCCCCACTTCTGGAGAAGGTTTCTATTCTCCAAGGCTGCTTTATCAACAACTTCTTTGACCAAGTCGGTAGGGAAAAAGGTCTTTTCCCCAAATGTTGGAGGAGATTAGTTTCTTTAGCTCGTGCCTCACCGTAGCCGAGGTAAACACGAACTCCCTACAAGCTCTCCTTGCCTTGACGAAGCCATAAAGGTCCTTCGTCACTGTGGCCAAATGAGGCTTGGCCACTACCATGAACATTTCATGGACCTTGGGGTCACTTGCCATCGTCTCGAGAGTAGTCTGAAGAGACATTGAGGCAGTCAGTCTTTCTTTTGTATCGAACTCACTTCGCAAAACAAAGTCAGACAGCTTAGGGAGGTCCTTGCCGAACTGACGTCCGGCAATATCAGCCTCCAACTTTCCCACTGAGAACGTAACATGGACGTCCTTCCAGTCTTTGTGGTCCATAGGCAGGTCCAGCGACAAGGGTTTACACTCCTCTAGGGAGGGGCAAGACTTGCCGGCCTCGATTGCTTTTAGTACAGCCAGAAACCCTTTCTGTAAAAGGGGAAAGGCTCTAGTAGGCGAGGACACAAAGGAAGGGAGCTTCCTATTTGAGTTAGAGAAGCCCCTCTCTTTCATCGAGGATGAAAGTAGAGCTTGAGCCTTAGCATGGTCCATCACTATGACCTCCTTCGGCTCTGTCTCCTCCTTTGAAGCTGGTTCCTTCCTCAGCCGGACATAACAGTCCGGATATGATGCCTTGCTGGGCCAGAATTCCACCCTCCAGGGGAACTGAGCCCAGCTTATCCGAGATGACGATCTTTCCAGTCGTCATCGGCATGTGCTCAGCATACCTCCATGGGTTAGCATCTGAGCATAAGGGAAGGTCTTTCACATTGAGCTTTTTCTGGGGCCCATGTGATTCTGCAAGGCACTGCATTCGCAGTTCCATTGCAGCCGCCTTCTCCTGATTCTCCTTCTGCATTTGTTGGATCATTCCAACAATAGAAGAGAGGGTCTGTCCCAGCTCTACTGGGAGACTGGCCGATGTAGAGGGGCTTGAACTTCATCCTGGGCTTCTGCCAGGAGGTCTTCCTCCTGACACCCGTCCACATCAGACATCCTGTCATTTAGCTGGATGTCTTGCATCGCGACCGCGACTTCAGCATCCACCTGGATCTGAACTTAGGGGATCTCCTCTTGAGGCTGGGGAATCACTGCATCAGCTGATGCCTTAGGGAAAAGATACGCCCTCATCTTCTCACTTGGAAGATAAGGGCCAGAAGTGTTCTTTTGGAAGCCCCTTACCCAGGTACGAAGCTTCTTCCTAGCTATTTAAATGTCTCATTAATCAGGTTAGTGCACACAGTACATACCTGAGGGTCCCAATACCGGAGATCATCCTTGGAGACAGCGTATGCTGCGTGTCTCCTACAAAACTCATGTCCGCAGAGGTTCCTGCTGCTGACATTGCAGAAAGCACTTCCCCACTTCGGAGTGTCCTTCTGTAAAGAGAAGAAATTTCCATGAGTATCAAGTGAACTATGTATCACTGGATATGCATAGTATAGCATAACAATTCAGAAAGGAAACACACACACTTGTGTTTCCCTCACAACCCATTGTTGCAGCCTTCCAGATAATAAAATAAAAAATGGTTTATCTCTTCTAGAGTAACCAATGCAAGGTTTCCAGAGGAAACAGGTGGAGCTCACACCTAAGCAATGATTTTAAAATCCTGGATAATAGACAGGGAAGAACTCAGCTTCCTATCTGAGGGCAACAGCAAAGGGATGTGCAAGAAAACACAATAGTGTTAGAAGATACAGTGCTGTACCAAAACCTTTACTATAGTTTTCTTCTTACTGTATATGCTATACAGAAGAATACTAGTACAGTATAGGGGGATGTGTGCTGGCCTGCCTTTCCCGGCCGGCACACACCACAACTAGCTTTAAAGTATACTACTTAACAGCTATAGGGCGGCAGCGCTCTGGTTCAAATGCCTGTACCGGTCGGCAGCAACTGCCGGCCGGTAACAGCCAGTGTTGGCCGGCAATGGCTGCCGGCCAGCAACGACACAAGGTAGTACCCAGCTGCCGGCCACACTCTTGGTCACCGGCAGATAAGGACTGACATAAGCCGGCCGGCAAAGGTACAAGACCGATGCCAGCCGGCAGCAAAAGAACCAGAGGACTACACCTGCTCGGCTGCCGGCCTTATAGGCCGGCCGGCAATGGGCTGAGTCAATTCCACATCCCAACCTATACTAGGTCCAGAAGTAAAACGACGTACAGTACAGTAAGACCCCTGCCGGCCAGCTCTGCCGGCCGGCAAGGTACAGTACAGTAATGGCTAGGCCATTACGGAGATAGAGGGAGAAGGGACAAGAGGGTCCTGCCAACCTTGCTTTAGTGACAGATCACCCGCAGCCAAGAAACTTATCTTAGCCTAAGGGAGATCTAAGGGGAAAGGCCAGCAATACTTGCCAGCTTCCAGAGCACCAAAGCAAGGAAGGCGTTGCTAATCCCAAGGGAAGAACTTATCCTCCCCCGAGAACAGCAACAGGACTAGTCTGGTAGATCACAAAAGAAGGAATCATAACTACAGAAACCTTCGGTAGTGACCTAAGGGAGCTAAGCTCCCTTTGTATGTGTTAGGTCAGCGAGGGGGACTCTGCCCCAAGCCAGACAACACAGACTCAGACTAAAAACTCTGTTGTTCTGTCCCTCTTGAACCATAACTACAGGAACAGGAAGGTACAGTAACACCCTAGTATAGTTTTATCGAAAATAAATTTGGAAAAAACCACTTAGGGATAAGCCCAAGGCTTAAACAGAGGGAAAGGGATTGCATACCTTCTCCGAAGAAAAGAAAGCAACCGGGGAGTATGATAAAGTATACTAAGGCTCCATAAGCAATTAGCCTAGGCACCAAGAGCATCGATTACCTAATTCACCGAAACTCACACGTATACAATCTTGGAAATATTCCACACAGTCTAAAATGTATAAAATATAGCCTAAAGCTTCAATAAAATTTTAATTACACTCGGAAAAACCAAAATCATGCATGAAGTACTAGGACCAAACGACTAGTCTACATGGCCTAGCGTAGGCCAGAATGGCGAATACTTCGCCAAATAATACTAAGCACGAAAGGAAATCCTATGTAATGCTAAATAGCTAAAATTTATTAAAGCAAAACAACCAGGAATGTCGCTCTGACTAACTAATTTATACCTAGCGAGCGACAGTGTCCAGGACACCTCTGGTAGGCTACGGCTCTTGTATCAAAGATTAATCCTATTAATCACTCAAAATTTTACCAAGAGCCTACATTTATACATAACAGACACTATACTCAACTTATCAGAGGCCGACGAAGACGAAGAAGCCATGAAAAGTCGAATAAATCCAAGATTTGCGAGAAAAACAGGAAAAAACACCGAGTTGTTAAGCTACGCAAAAAGGAATACAGATGGCGCCAGGATTGGCGCCAGGCACGCATACGAATTGGGGGATAGGGAAGCCTTGGGAGCGGCTCCCCTTTTTCTTTCCCGAATTCGTATCTCGTCAATCACCTCCTACGAGACGGAATCTCTGTCCAGGTTGTAGATTGCCATGTGACATGTCTAGAATACGTCCTCTGATATGTCGCGATATCCCTTTCACGAGGGATACTCGCTCTAGGAGTTAGAATTCTGTTACCTTAAGGTAAATTCTCTGGGAATATCGCCGTAGTTGTAATATACCCTAGGAAGCTACCCTATAGGAACTTCCATCAGGACGACATGGCTTGAGCCCAAAAATATATATATATATATATATATATATATATATATATATATATATATATATATATATATATATATATATATATATATACACGTTGGATGCGTTTTGTCATAATCGTTAATCAATGTGACTTTCATATAAAGTAACCTAAAGTGTTGAACACGACGGCCTAGACCTTGGAATAATATTCATCAAAACAGACATACTGTACACGTATATACATATCCACAAAACACAATCACACAAATACAATATTTGGACTCGTGAGCACGCACATACGTACATACACACACACACACACACACACACACACACACATATATATATATATATATATATATATATATATATATATATATATATATATATATATATTATATATTATATAGTATATACTATATATTATATATTATACATTATATATATTATATATTATATATTATATATATATATATATATATATATATATATATATATATATATATATATATATATATATATATATATATATATGTATGTATATGTGTGTGTGTCTCTGTATGTGTGTATGTACGTTGCATGCGTTTGATTATAATCGTTTATCACTGTGTCTTACATATAAAGTAAGCTAAAGAGTTTTATACTTCGGCCTAGAGCTCGGAATAATATTCATCGAAATTCCTATTAATTCAAATGAAAAGGTGAACATCCGGTGGTCACTTTTGCTCCCAACATTATCGAGGCACTTCTGCTCATAAAGGTCATTTCATTTCATAAGTTCAGAAGAGTTTCGTAATGTTGCCATCACTGGAGAAAACGACCTTTTTTACCTGACCTTTTCAAGGCATATGGCCCCATTCTGACAATGCGCTTGAAACTTTTGTTTCAGAAAAAAACTTTCCCTAACATAGATGTACCGTCGCAAGTTCATTTAATTGGTTTTGCTTCTTAACCATAAAATTGACAAATTATGCTTTTCATGTTAATATTTTGATAAGTCCTTGTCTAGTCACCTTTAGGTATTAAATTACATAATGGTCTATGAAAAGACACTTTATCAGATTAAACATAAAATCGTCACGCTATCAAAAGTAAAGGAGATTATATCCGATGAGACCAAATAAAAAGGCTATAAAAAACCAACGATTTATTTTTGGTCTAACTAAAATTTCTTATAATCACGTGTCTTCTTGGTTTTTATTATTATTATTATTATTATTATTATTATTATTATTATTATTATTATTATTATTATTATTATCCTTTGATAAGTTACAACCCTAATTGGAAAAGCCGGATGCTATAAGCCCAGGGGCTTCAGCAGGGAAAATAGCCCAATGAGGAAAGAAAAAAGAATACTTTAACAAGAAGAGTAACATTAAAATAAATATCTCATATATAAACTATAAAAACTTTAAAAAAACAAGTGGAAGAGAAATTAGACAGAATAGTATGCTAGAGTTCTCAAGCATGAGAACTCTAATTCAAGACAGTGGAAGACCATGGTACAGAGGCTATGGTACTACCCAAGACTAGAGAACAATAGTTTGATTTTGGAGTGTCCCTCTCCTTGAGGAACTTCTCTTCTACCCTTACCAAGGCCACTGAACAATTACATTGCAGTAGTTAACTCCTTGAACGAAGATTTGTTTGGTAGTCTCAGTCTTGTCAGGTGTATGAGGACAGAGGAGGATATGTAAAGACTATTCAGTGAGTGTATGTGTAGGCAAGGGACAAATGACCCGTAACCAGAGAGAAGGATCCATTGCAGTACTGTCTGGCCATTTGTGATTGGGCAAGAGGCAGTGTTTCATAAGATAAACAGGGGTCAAATTACGCCAAGGCTCCCCTGAAGGTACAGATAATTACAGTCTATAGGAGTAGGTAACGTTAGGTTTTATTAGTTTATTCTAAGACAAAGGTCCTAAGTGAGAGGCCCCGGAATTTAACAATTATAAAAAGGCAGAAGAATTGAACAACTACAAAAACAAATGCAACTTCAAAAAGACAGAAAAATAATTGGACAACCAAAAACATATATTGCAAACTAATAATCAAGTCAGAAATCAAACAACTATAAATAGATGATAAATAAATTAAAGTTACGTAACTTAGGTCTTACCATTCGCAGCTTGCTTATGATAATTGTGGTAGATATTATGTTTACCTGTTCGATTTAGATGCATACAGCGTGAAGTATGTATCTCTACTTCCTAAAATATTTTATGATTCACAAAATATAAAGACAATTCAGTCCGTCGTTCATTAGCACCTAGGTTAAACGTAAGATGAAAAGTTTATATAGAATAGAAAATTTGATAAACACCTAAAATTCTTCCTAAAAGTAACAGTGAAAAAAAACAAAATACTCACATTTTAAAGAATGTACTCCTTACCTACAGGCAATAATCTCCGACTACCTTCTACGGAATTATCATCACGTGTATCATTACATCTATCTAAGATAATTTTCCTTCCTTCCCAGTGATTCACAAGGCACTGGAAGAGTTGCAAGACCAAGGCCTACATGTCTGAGGATTATGAATGGAGAAGTATTGAATTAAAAGCTGAAGATAGAGACGACTGGTGAAATATAACCGAGGTCCTTTACGTCAATGGGCGTGGGAGATGATAATGATAATGATGATGAAATAATTCAGCTTCCTGCACAGTGATTCATGAACGACATATTCTCTTATGATTTACACATTTCCCCCTTTCGACAGAATATTTCATTTCGTAAAGGCGACTTTCAAGAGTTGATAACCTTGGGAAAATTCCCAGTTTTTAAACAAAATATAAACCAGATATAATGAGATTATGCAAAAGGAATATTCCTCCTTATCTGCTCGGCCATGTGACTGGAACCCTTTATTAAATCTTATTTCTTCTTATCTATGCATTCAAAGGGATAAAAATCCTTTCTTGAAGCAGCAGATGAATGACTAGGATATCAATATCATCGACGTTTGAAAGAAAAAAAAAATAAATAAAAAAAAAGTCAAACTAAAACCAAAAAGTTTATCAGTTATCGTATTGTTTTGACTAAATCGATAATATGTAATGGGATGGGACTAGCTTTTGTATCTGTATGTAAGTTGGTTTGTGGCTGGTTTCTATAAGAAATAAAAATAACAACGAATGTTGATATTCCACTGAAGAGCCGCCTCTGAATTCCACTTTACATGTGGGTTCATTAGGAATTCTATTGAGTCATTTTGTTTTATTAGTGAAGTTTGCGGTAGCCTTGACATTGTGTTGGACGGGAGTTCGGGACCCGCTCAAGGTCATTAGTATTAAGTAGTGTCTACAACCTCACCATCCTTGAGAAATAGGGATGTGAGGTGTGTGGGAATGTATAGGTTTACCTACTTAATCATCAGTCGCCATTGGCTGGTCCTAGCTTGATGGCCTATATATGGTTGGTGTCTAGGTCAACGGCCTGTCCCTTGCCTCTGCCATTCAAGAACGGCCTTTTAAGCCTTTAAAGGTTTCAAGGTTTCAAAGCTACTCATGGATGATACAGACAAGGGACAGTGGCATTGCCCTAGCAAACAGTACAAAGTTCTAGAGACTGATCATATATATGATCAACGTCCAATCCCCTCTCCACCTAAGCTATGACCAGGGAGAACCAGGCAAAAGCTGTTGATGACTCAGCAGGTAGACCCATAGGTTCCCACGAAAACCCCCTCCTTAGCTAATAAGGATCGTAAGGTTGCAACGACTAAAAGAACGAACGAGCTTTGAGTGGGACTCAGAGCCCAGTCTCACGATCACTAGTCCGGGACGTTACCACATAGGCCACCACAGCCCTAAAAAGTTATTTGTTAATGGACCCAATGATGCCGATTTTGTGACACTTAAAGTTGGCCTTGATTGCAATTATAATTATATTGTTGCGACAAGTGTTAATTCTTATATTTCGAACTAGACGATATAAGCATAGAAATTCTCTAGTTACTAAAACCATCAGATATTATTCAAAGCTTTTAAAAAATCATTTGCAAGTCTTTCTCTTATTCTCTCTTTCTTTTCATCCTATGTTTATATAAGGCATTTCAAAAAAGATAATCATAATGACCATTATTCTTATTACATTGAAATATTTTCAGTCCTCATTCTTATAATGCTAAGCAGTATGTCTCAGTTATCCATGTTTCCCAACGGTTATATAAGGGGATGAGCAACTTGGTGGAGTAATGAGAACTTTGAGTGTAGAGGAAATGCCCCCCTAATATCGATGAAGTTACTGGCAGTACGGTGACAGATTGGGTTTAATGCAATAGACAAAATGTCTTTTCGGCTTTTACTCCTAATGCCTGGCGGATTATCTTACTGGAATTAGTATGGACCAGCAAGGATCACTTGCCTTAGTTAGATAGGCACTACGCATCACTAGGAACCGCTATCCTTTGATGAAATTAGCCAATGAATCCTCTACGGATTTAGTCAGTCTGTAGAAAGCAAAAATGAAAGAGTGGCCCCCGTTCCGGGCGTAACAGGGTGCTAAGAATCTCCCGGTTTATAAATACTAAAGAAAAAATGAAAATTGGTAATTCGAATGTTAGAACCATGAATCACATTGGGAAGTTACAGCAAGTAGCGAATGAGTTTATGAAATATAGTTTGGATACACGTTAAGCAGTGAAATATAAGTATTATAGTTTGGTTTGTACGATCGTGTGACACACGGTTGGTACATGATCGTACAGGTTTGCACCAAAAAATGATTCCCCTGAAGAAAGGAAAGATGAATACTATGAAGAACTGCAGAGTGTAATAGATGAGATCCAAGAGAGAGATGTGAAAATTGGGATGGGTAACTTCAATGCTAAAGTTGGAAGAAATAATCAAGCTATAGAGAATGTGATGGGTGCTGAGGGTCTTGGCGAAGTTGCAAATAAAATGGGGCGAATTTTATAAGTTTTTATTCTACAAACAATCTTGTTCTTGGGAGTAATCTTTTCTAGAAGAAGGGCATGCACAAATATACATGGACTTCACCATGTGGCAATTACAAAAATCATTAATAGAGAAGGACTCTGAGAAATGTAAGAAGCTATAGAGGTGGAGATATTGGTAGTGATCACCAGCTCATTGCCATACTGAAATTAAAAATGAAAGCACCCAACAGAGATGTAAATAGAATACCTATGTTTGATCCAACTAAATTTCTTGAAGATGAGCACAGAGAAACATTCGAATGTAGGAATCGATTTGCAGTCTTGGATGAAGAGCAGAAAATTAATTAAAGATGGTGCGATACTATGAACATATATCAGTCAGTTGGTAGTGACGTTTTGGGACATGCAGTTTCAAAGAGAAAGTAACGCATATCAAATGATACTTGGGATACTATAAAAATTATACAAAGGCAAAAATTGATTGCTGGACGTTTTCGAGGAAGTAATTGAAATTACAAGGTTGAGCATGCTAATTATTCCCGTATTGACAGTGAAGCTAAAAAAAAAGCTAGGGATGACTAGAGAGAGTATTCAGACATGAAAGCAGATGAGGCTGACAAAGCTATGAATTCAGGGAGGGGCTATGGTGTAAGAATTACTCAAGGAATTATCAATAAAATCTCTACTGTGGCAAAGAAGAAGCATATGCCCATCTAAAAAGGGAGATGGGTCTGTTATAACAACAGAAGATTAAGAAAGGCAACAGTGGATGGAACACTTTGGTGAGGTCATGAATATATGTAGATGAGATCACAGTGAGGGGTAGATGGAGATGAGTTGAGCATGCTCTTCGTATTCGCACAGAGATTATTCACCAAACCTTCAACAGGGGTCCACAAGGCACTAAAGTAGAAAGACCAAGGCCTACATGGCTAAGGACTATGAAGCGTGGGTTGGGAGATGATGAATGTAGAACTATTGGCTTAAAAGTTTAATATAGAGACGACAGGCGGTATCCAACCAAGGCCCTCATTAATAGGCATAGGGGGAGATGAGGATAATCTTATAATGTAAATTAGGCCTAGTGTTTTTTTAATGACTGATACTGTTACATTCGATATGAACAAAATCTGTTGCGAACTTTTACCAAGTTATTCCTTTATAAAATATAGAAAACTAGGCAAAGAGAAGCAAATTATACACTACTAATTTACAGTTTATATATATATATATATATATATATATATATATATATATATATATATATATATATATGTGTGTGTGTGTGTGTGTGTAGATATACAGTATTCATATATATATATATATATATATATATATATATATATATATATATATATATATATATATATATATATATATATATATATATATATAGATAGATATATATATATATATATATATATATATATATATATATATATATATATATATATATATATATATATATATATATATATATCAGATTTTTACGTGCCCCTTTCCGTGTCTTCTTTGAAACGCTTCCGAATCCTAAACTTTTCATCAAATAGAAAATTATGCAAAATATGAAGGTTCGCTCATAAACGACTCCTGTATTCTAATTCCTTACAAAAAAGCATTAAAAATTCGTCGGTTTAGCGGGACCCCAAAATTGCTTGTTTACAATGGTTGTTTGGTGAATATCGGGAACAGCGTCATTACCATAATAATCATCAATGCTAATGAGGCAATTTTCTTGTGTCATTTTCGGCGCTTGGGTTAATCTCATCTGCAATTTATATCAGAGTTTACATTTAAATGACATCAAAGCCCAAAACTTCCCAGACCCAAATTATGACATCAAAATTCATTGCTTCTGGATTTCGAATTTTCATCATTGTTAATCAGCGAAAATTCTCCTTTTTTTTATTTCATATTGTTTTGTTTCATTACCATAATGACATATGACAAAATAAATGGATTTTGATTTTATGGATTGATTTAATTAACTCCCTCTGGCCAGGTACTGAGGCCGGGAGGCCATTCAGTGCGGAAGAGACACAGAGTTTTACGTTTATAGGTCAAAGTTTAAGTTGTTGTGCAGTAGCTTTTATTAATTCCGGTACACTTCACGTGAAGTTGGGTCGTCAATTTATTTATTTTCTTGTTTCACTTCCTCACTGGGCTACTTTTCTCTTTTGAAGCCCTTAGTCATAGCATCCAGGTTTTCCAACTAAGGTTACAGCTTAGCTTCTAATAATAATAATAATAATAATAATAATAATAATAATAATAATAATAATGGTGCTTTTATATAGTCATTCAAAACATGTAGAATGACTGTATATATATATATATATATATATATATATATATATATATATATATATATATATATATATATATATATATATATATATATATATATATATATATATACAAACGCTGGCATTATAGCTGGATTTAAACAGGGCTTCCAACACACGACTTATCGTCGTTGGTCTCAAAATGTTTAACCAAAAGTATGCACAGATAGTTTTTGGTGTAAATATACGCGTACTTGGATAACTAAAAGTGGAGACGGAACCGAAGTAAAAGGCTAAAAACTTTTCGCAGTTTGGGCCGAAGAGATGCTACAAAGATTTCTCAGTTATGCTTACAATGCATTGCAGGAGATGCACTGACAGCACTAACTCTTATGAGAACATACTACGCAGAAGAATATTGTTGATTATTGATTGTTTATTTGTTTGATGATGCAAAAGGGAACCCATAGATTTTTAACAGATATTTTACCCCAAATAAACAACACAACTAATATAATTAGATTCAGGAAAATAACAAGATGTCTATTTGGTCGTTCATTTATCTCCCTACTTGTCTGTCTGTCTAAGTATCAATGTTATTATTTGTATATCCGTCTGTTTGTTTGGCTGTTTAAATATCTATGTTATTATTAGTATATATGTCTGTTTGTTGGGCTCTTTAAATATCTATGTTATTATTAGTACATATGTATGTTTGTTGAGCTGTTTAAATGTGTATGTTAATTATTTGTTTGTCTGGATTTGTCAGTCTGTTCAAATGTTTATGATATCATTTGTATAGCTGTCTAGTTGTTGGGCTGTTTAAATGTCTATGTTATTACTTTTATATCTGTCAGTTTGTTGGGCTTTTTAAATGTCTATGTTATTACTTGTTTGTCTAGGTTTAAATGTTGATGTTATTATTTGTTTGTCTGGATTTGCCAGGCAGTTTAAATGTTTATGTTATTATTTGTATACCTGTTTGTTTGTTGGGGTGTTTAAATATCTGTTATTATTTGTGTACCTGTCTGTTTGTCAGGCTATTTAAATATCTATCTTCTTATTTGTGCATCTGTCTGTTTGGAAAGCTATCTAAATGTATATGTTATTATTTACACATGTGACAATTTGTCAGGTTTAAATATTTATATTAATCTTTTTGTCAGTCTGTTAGTCAGATTGTTTGAATACCTAATTTTATTTGCATGGCTGTTATACCATTGGACTAAAACGTATTTTGCACAACTTCCTCCAAACGGGTTGATACAAAATCTTTTCCCTGATGATGGTTCGAGAGAAAAATATAAAACCAACTTGCACCCTAAAACATACTTCATTTCAATTGACCATGATAATTACGTAATTGATTGAAGATTTTATCTTTAAATAACTAATTACTCTATCTTAAATTGCTTTCCTAATAAATTCTTTGCAAATTTTGGTCTCTCCCCTACACGCCGAACAGACGTTGAAGATTTGAAACAACATAACTCACGGAGGGAAGAAGAAGAGCCAGTAAAAGTGACTATGATGGACACTGATAGTTTGACATTTTATGGGCAGTCGGAAGCGAAGGGAGATCAAATGGATTCGACAATTGGGAACTTGTTAAGATTCCTTACAGTGGAATTAAGTAAGCTATAGTAATGGCACTCCTTGTTGCATCGAGAAATTAATTCGAGGCATGAATTAAAAAACTATTTGTGTGTGTGTGTGTGTGTGTGTGTGTGTTGACAAATTTCGATTTCGGGATAAGTCCTATATCTCAATGGTTATAGATATTAAGTCGGGCTGGGCAATCTTCTGCTCACGCCAAAGCATTTCAGGCAGCCCACCAAGATCAAGTTATATAATGAAGTTATTTGGGAACAAAATGTCAGTAAAATTTCGTGAAAGGAATCAAGGCAGATTTTACTGATGTAAAATATAAAAAATAATCCTTAGCTTTTACATTTTTGACAGATTTTCATCTAGTTTTGCATATCAAAGACCCATTTCTCATCGATCACCTATAATCTCATTATCCTATGCTGGGGAAAACGTTAGAAAACGAAAAACACCCCAAAAATGCCAGAAAACGACGAAAAATACCGGGAAAAAACGTCAGAAACCACAAATAAACTGAAAAACGCCAGGAAATGACGAAAAGCAGAAAAAAATGTCAGAAAACGACGAAAAACAGAAAAAAAAAACGTCAGAAAACGACGAAAAACACGGAAAGTATCTGAAAACGACAAAAAAACAGAAAAAAACGCCAGGAAACGACGAAAAACGTCAGAAAAAAAAACCTCTCGTTTATTTTTGTAATCCTACGTAATTCGTTTGAAGTAGATTTTGAAAAGACCCCTCATTCGACAAACGGTTTCGTTTAGGATTTTGCATGAAAATTAAATTAATCCAATTATCAATCTAAATAACTTATTGAATGAAATGGCAACAGGAAAAGATAAATTTTCTTTGTTGTTAGTTATGATAAAAGGGATATTATAAAAGGAAATACTATCAATGAAAATATATTAAAAAAATAGTATTGCAAAACATAAAAAAATATTGATTTTTTCATAATTGCAACAGTATGAAACGTGTTTATGAATATATTGTTTCTATAAATAAGTAGATAGACCTGAAATACAAGTTAATTCTCTCATATAATGACTAATTATATAGTAAATGTAATTTTTTACCTAACACACACACACACACACACCGGCTTTAGCGTCCAGGAGACTTCAAGACCAGAAGAAGCCTGGTGCCTTCAGTCTTTATGGAGGTATCATTGTACCAACTTCACCATTTTGCGGACGCAAGCCAGACAGGATATGGTGTGGCCACGTATCTGCGCACGGTAAGCAAGAATAACCAAATGAACAGTACACTGGGTATGGGTCGAGCTCGTGTAGCTCC
>NC_090736.1:59508615-59521115 GCF_036898095.1 Palaemon carinicauda | reverse complement strand
TGGTAAGAGGAGGAACCGAGAGAGGTACACTCGGAAACCACAATCTCCCAAAAATTACCGAACAAGTTGGTTATAGTTAGGAAAGCGGGAGAAGGGGGTGTGGGGGAGATTGAATCTGTGTGCGTGTGTGCTTATCTATCTAGAGAGAGATTAGATCACCAAACTTTCAACTGGGCTCTACAGGGCACTAGAAGAGTTGGACGGCCCAGGACTACATGGCTGGGGACCATGAAGCGTGAAGTGGATGATTAATGGAGAAGTAATGATTTTAAAACTTAAGATGGAGACGACTGTCGAAGTCTATTCGAGAACCCTTTCTGTCAATAGGCGTAGGAGGTGATGATGATGATGAGCCTATATGTATATATAGTGTATATTTATGTATATATTGGTATACACATATACTATTCATGTATATACCATAAACAACACAAAACTGAGTAAATAAATATTTGTTTAGAAGCATCGATTTATATTCTAATTGGAAATTTTGAAAATTGAAGTTGAAAAATATCATTAATTTGTTTTTTAGTTATGCTTAGCTTACATTGTTGTACAAATTTTTTTAGTCTTCCATCAAACTCTCTAACCCTGTATATATATATATATATATATATATATATATATATATATATATATATATATATATATATATATATATATATATATATACACGCATGTATTAATACTATGCATTAAAATTCGTCATCCAAACAGGTTAATAAAACAAACTGGATAAAATTTCTCAAGCGAGGATACATGGATAAATCCACTTTCAGGAAACTAGAACACTTATTGATTCTTAAACATCATCTGAACATCATCTTTTCACTGATACAAATTCCTCAAATTGGATTCCAAGATTCCAACGGCCACCGCTCGCCATTCCATGAGAAATCCAACCGCCTTCCGTCTCAGAGAAATGGGTTGTATTGAATCCTGAAACCGACAGGACATCCGCTGACCAATTTAGCCCGTTAATCTTGTCGAGTTAGAACGCTCCAAATATTCCTTTGAGGATGAAACCACTGCAAATACGCACGGGAGCCTCATTAACAACAATCCAACTCACTGACAAAGAGTGCGCTCCTTGTTATTCTCAGGGATTATATGATATAAAAAAGATTCAGTGCTTTCAAGTATAAAGTTTCTACACAGGTCCTTTTGGAAAATAATAACTTTTACAATATCAAGATACAGAGTTTATTTCACTTTCTTCCTGACGATCTGCCGGACTGGAATTCGAGTCCCGCTCAAGTTTGATAGTTTCTTGTGGTGTCTGCAACCTCACCATCGTTATGAGCTAAGGATGGTGGGGGTTAGGGGAGCCTATAGGTCTACTTATTGAGTAAACAGCAGTCATTGCCTGACCCTCCCTAGTCCTAGCTTGGGTGCTCATCACAAACACACACACACTGACAAACATGCACATATATATATATATATATATATATATATATATATATATATATATATATATATATATATATATATATATATATATATATATATATATATATATATGCTTCTGCCATTCATGAGAGGCATTTAAACCTTAAGCCGTATGGAATGAACGGCAGTAATATTACAAAAGCCAGCCAGAAAATAACATAAAGTCATTGGGTTTTTTAAGGTGCATTGATGTGGGAGTGAAAGGCGAAATAGAGCAAGGGAGAAAGATGAATATTCTGAACATTTGTTAGAACAGATTTAAAAGGGCAATGTATCTCAATAGAAAATAAAAGGACATACTAATTTTGTCTTGTTAGCCGAAAGGTGTTGGGCTGGGGACTCTGGGGACGAAGGAAAAAATACAGCGCCAGTTATGGCAATATGGGAAAAGAAAGAAAAAAAAACGGGAACATATTCGAGAGTATTAATCTCTGTCAACGTGAGTTTCGAGAACATGAGAGAACACTTGTTCTCGAGGAACATTTTAGGAGAATATTAATTATGAGCATTGTTTACGACACGGATTTAAAACGCTAGAGCACGCGAAGAGTTTTTAAAATTCCTCAAAGTACTGTACTGTAGTCATAGGAGTAACGAAGAGGGCTTGTGGGTAGAAGAGAATAAGGAGCGGGAACTTGAAAGGTTGTTGGAGGGATTAAAGGATAAAAGGTTCAGTGATGATGCAAAAAAAAAAAAAAAAAAAAAAATGATCGGAAGTGCATTATTATTATTATTATTATTATTATTATTATTATTATTATTATTATTATTATTATTAATGGGACGGATATTGTTTATGAGATAGGCATTGACCCATGTTGATGTAGCTCGCTATCACGCAGTTCACTATAATGTAGCTACATTCAACATCATATCTAGAAGGCTACATGAAAGTTGTGTCTTTTCAATTGTAGATATTACCATGGAATTTGGCAGTAACAGAGAAACTGTTTCCCTACAATCCCTGAAATGTTCATTTGGATATGTGAATTATTCTAGGGATAATTTACTCCACCGCCCAAAAATAACCATTCAACCCATACAGAAATAAACGTTTGCTGTGGCCTTTCTATGGCAGATATCAACATGAAAATTGATATGGACAAAGTAAAAATCTATCCCATAAATCCTTGACCCAACAGAAACATATATAGAGTACCTAGGTTTGATACAACTAGGCTTCAAGAGGAAGACCACAGAGAAACATTTGCAATTGAATGTAGGAATCGATTTGCAATCTTAGAGACTTTAAGAGACGAAGAACAGACAATTAATGAAGAATGGTGTGATATTAAAAACATATATCAGTCAGTTGGTAGTGAAGTTTTGGGAAAAACAGTTACAAGGAGAAAGCCATGGATATCAAATGATACTTAGGATACTATAAAAAGGAGACAAAGACAGAAATTGACTGTTAAAAGTTTTCGAGGAAGTAGTGAAAATTACGAGGTAGAGCATGCTAAACATTCCAGTATTGACAGCGAGGTCAAAAGAAAAGTCAGGAATGATTGGAGAGAGTATTTAGACAGTAAAGCAGATGAGGCGGACAAAGCTATGAATTCAGGAAGTGGCTATGGTGTGAAAATTGCTCATAGAATTATTAAAAGAAGCATAAACCCATCAAAAAGAGAGATGGATCGGTTATAGCAACAGAAGATAAAGAAAGACAACGTTGGATGGAACACTTTAGTGAGGTTATGAATAGGACATATGAAGGGAATAATTTGATTGATGTACCTGAAGCTGATGAAGACCTTGATGTGCCCATGAATGAATTCAGTATGTTTGAAGTCGAAGCTATCCTCAAAAATCTAAAGACTTGGAAAGCCCCTGGATACGATGGAATAACTGCCGAGATGATACTGACTGAAAATGAAGTGATTCCCAGACTACTTACAAGATTATTTTGTAGAATGTGGCACAAAGAGGCAAAACCTGATGAATGGGAGTTAGGAGTGTTGGTGAAAATAGCTAAAAAGGGAGACCTAACTCATTGCAATAATTACAGAGGCATAACGCTTACGTCAGTTGTTATGAAAATATATAGTATGCTTATTCTTAAGAGACTGGAGAGAAAGATTGATGAAAAGCTGAGAGATGAACAAGCAGGATTTAGAAAAGGTAGAAGGTGCACTGACTAAATTTTCATATTGATACATGTTGTACAGCAATGCGTATAATATTGAAATCCCCTTTTGATGGTATTTGTGGACTATGAAAAAGCCTTTGATCGTGTGCACCGGCCAATTCTGTGGAGAATCCTGCGTTTTTATGGAATTCCTCTTAAATTTGTACATTTGTTTAAGTCTGTTCATGAGCATAGCAAGTGAAAAGTTAATGCTAATGGAGTCTTATCAAGTGAGTTTCCAGTGAACAGCGGAGTACTTCAAGGGAATGTGTTGTCACCTATGTTGTTTATCCTCCTCATGGACTTTGTAATGTGTAGAACAGTCAGAGATGGAGGAGAAGGATTGAACTGGATTTGTGATAGGAATTTAGCAGACCTAGAGGATGCTGATGATACTGTCCTTAGCAGAAGACCACAAGATTTGCAATGCTTGCTTGCCAGGATGCATGAAATATCACACGACGTGGGGCTGAAGATAAATAGAAGACAGAGATGATAAGAACGGAGTATGCAATGGACGATGAAATATCATTGGAAGGAGAAAGGATTAATAAGGTAGAATCATTTAAGTATTTAGGAACAATGATCTCCAATACAGGGTCTTTAGAATTAGAGTTTAGTGAAAGATTGAAAAAAGCAAATCTGACAATGGCTAGTTTAAGTAAAATTTGGAAATAAAATCGCCTAAAATTTCATATAAAAAAGACTATATATCAGTTTAGTGAGATCGGTGTTACTCTATGGACACGAGTCATGGTATGACAATGAAACAATCTCCAATAGATTTAGTAGATTTGAGAATAAAGCCCTCAGAAGGATATTGGGAGTTAAATGGCAGGACAGGATTAGAAATGAAACTATAAGAGAGATTACTCGAGTACCATATGAGGATGAGATTATGATGAGGGGTAGATGGAGATGGTTTGGGCAAGCTCTTCGCACTCCTCAAAAGAGATTTGTTCACCAAACATTCAGGTGGGCTCCACAAGGCACTATAGTCTATTTTTTTTAACGGTGCATATTTGCACCGACTCACAGGGGTGCCCTTTTAGCTCGGAAAGGTTCCTGATACCTGATTGGTTGTAAGTATTTTTATTCGAACACCTTCATTTTTCTCAAATAATTACCAAGTAATGTGAATCGAAACTTATTTACTAACCTATATTTCTCCATGAGATATTTGTTTTGTCAATAAACAATGTGAAAAAATTAATATATTATAAGGAATCGTCATGATAAGTCTAAATTTAATAACACAACCCGACCAAGTCAACAACAGCAGCTTATTTTCGGATGCACACTTTGTAATTTTGTAATTTTTCACATATTTTAACACAAATTGAGATAAATTAAACTCAACATAAGTTAAACATGTTATTATAAACTTTCTTTGAATACCAGAATTTACCAAAAACATAGAATTAATAAAACCTAATATTTGTGAAAACTTATGGGGAGGTAAAAGAACAGCCTGCAGCGGCCTGGAGGGAAAACAATGCCTTCTGATTGTCGTAGACGCAGTTTTTATTTCGTAATATAGGTTGGCCTATTCCTTTCAGTTTAAACAGTATTGCGTTGTGTCTCTTCGTAACATTTTGCCTAATATTTTCCCACATTCCTGTTCCTCACCTAATATCTATCTATTTTCCCCGATATCCCTTCTTTCATATATGGGATATTCGCACTACGATTCCTTATTTCTTATCCTCTGTGGAAAGCGTTGGCTTAAAGGGAAGCGTGTGCTAGTCTCATTAAAATAGTTTAGAGGCGAGAATAAAAAAAAAATACTATGCTTAATTTCATTTGAAATAATATGACCTACTGAACAGGTTTACAGAATAGGCTATACTTGCTAAACAGCATAAAATTTATGTTGTTATTATTTACATACTTACTGACATAAGTTACAAAAATGAGGAATTGAAGTGCGGATATCCCATATATGAAAGAAGGGATATCGGGGAAAATAGATAGATATTAGGTGAGGAACAGGAATGTGGGAAAATACTAAGCAAAATATTACGAAGAGAGACAATGCAATACTATTTAAACTGAAAGGAATAGGCCGAACTATATTACGGAATAAACACTGCGTCTATGACAGTCAGAAGGCATTGTTTTCCCGCCGGGCTGCTGCAGGCTGTTCTTTTACCTCGCCATAAGTTTTCACAAATATTAGGTTTTATTAATTCCATATTTTTGGTAAATTCTGGTATTCAAATAAAGTTTAAAATTACATGTTTAACTTATGCTGAGTGTAATTTATCTCAATTTGTGTTAAAATGTGTGAAAAATTACAAAGCGTGCATCTGAAAATAAGCTGCTGTTGACTTCGGCGGACTGTGTTCTCAAATTTAGACTTACCATGACGATACTTTATAATATATTTATTTTTTCACATTGTTTATTGACAAAACATATATCTGATGGAGAAATATAGATTAGTAAATAAGTTTCGATTCACATTACTTGGTAATTCGGAGAAAAATACTTCCGACCAATCAAGTATCAGGAACCTTTCCGAGCTAAAAAGGCACCCCAGTGAGTCGGTGCAAATATGCACCGCTAAAAAAAAAATAGACTATAGAAGAATTGGAACACCTAAGCCTACGTGGCTTAGGACTATAAAGCACAAAGCAAAAGATGATGAATGGAGAAGTATTGAAATCAAAGCTCAAGCCAGAGACGACTGGCAAAAGCCACCCAGGCCCTTTACCATATATATATATATATATATATATATATATATATATATATATATATATATATATATATATATATATATATATATATATATATATATATATATATATATATATATATATATATATGTGTGTGTGTGTGTGTGTGTGTGTGTGTTTACATAAATATAATTTATATATATATATATATATATATATATATATATATATATATATATATATATATATTGTAATATTATTGCTATATATTTCTAAATTATTTAAGCTTTTATAGATGTATAAGGTTAAATATACTGTAGACTTATTGTGTACCTTCTTTAGTAGTTTGTCTTTTCACTGGTGGTTATGTTAGTGTTTATAATGGACTAACGGCTGTTTTATATTTTCAAGTGGTGTGGATTACGTGGCTGCGCTCCTGCGTGTACGGAGTTTTGGAGGGGCTTTTTTTGAGGATGGTTCCTCAGTGTGTTTCTGAGCCTCCAACCTTGTAGGGCACGACATTTGCGATTGGATCCATATTATTCCTCGCCTTTGCAGAGTTACGTTGTGAAGCTGTTTAGCTTTTCTTGGATATCCTCGCTCTGCAACAAGGACTTTTATCCCACATATTGTGTACTGCCCTTGGTTCAGTAAAGGCCAAGGGACCTCTCTGTCCCAAGATAAAAATTTTTATCTTTATATTTGTGTGCCGGGCCCACGACCTGTAATCCTGGGTGGTCTTCATTATTGGAGCATTAAGACAAAAAAGACTTAACACCATTGTCTTGGATCCTTGTTTCCTGCCACCCGGAATAAGCCTCCAGCCGGGGAGTTTATTGTCCTCTTGGAGGAGCCCCCTAGAAGTGTTTGAGGGATTTGTTAGGGATATTTAGTTTGTATTTGTTAGGATGTTCTTACTTTTCGTTGGCCTTCTCCTTTCTGGACCCTCTCTCCTTTTAGTATGTTTGTGTTGATGACCTTTCTTTAATTGTGTAATTGTTTTCTTTTGCAGGGAGTTTAAGAGTGAGCGTGTATCATCTATTATTGTATTATTGTGGTTCAGGTGTTATTTCTGTCTAAATATTATGTATTAAATTTAAGGAGATTTTTGTGGTATTTTTTTTGTCCCCTTGAGTTGACTTTGCACTCGTATTGATGTTTGGATACTATTCCACCTTTAGTGGACTTAGTACGTTATGATGGTGAATACTATTTGATGAGGGTAGTAATTTGTGTGGTGGTCAAAGCCAGCCATCACAAGTGGCGACCGTGACTGGATATTTCGTTCCTGAGTATTCACCAGTGTTTGTGCAAAGTTAATTCTTGGGGTAATTTTTCAGGCAGTGTATTTTCACCTCCTCGGTGTTGTTTTGTGTAAATTTAGTATTTTGTTTGAATAAGTGATCATGGTTGTTAACGTACTAGAACTCCTTAGAGGAGAGGGATGGCAAGATAGGTTGGCAGAGTTAAATAGGGAAGACTTGGAAATTGTAGCAGAACATTTTGAATTGGAATACGATGTGTCCATAAGAAAGGGTGTATTGCTATTGCTCATTTATGATTATGTTAAAACTGTAAAGACAGGTGGGGAACAAGAGGTGAAACCGGATGAAGTAGTGTCTATAGAAATTTTGGATAAGCAGATTGTCCTGAGACAAATGGAATTTGAAATGGAAAAGTTTAAGGCAGGGGAAAGAGAAAAAGAGAGGCAGCATGAGATTGCCATGAGAAACCCAGGTTCTTTTTCCCCCGCCCATTCCCCAAATAGGTTAGTAACTCCTGCTATTAAGTTATCGCAGGCTCTCAAATTTGTACCTAGATTTGAAGAAAATAATGTAGCAGAGTTTTTTGTGTCATTTGAGAGGATTGCAGCAAGGTTGGAGTGGCCCCAAGAGTATTGGACCACTCTTATACAAAGTAAATTGGTTGGAAGAGCTCAGAGGGTATATGTAACGCTGGAGGAGGATCTATCAGCAGATTATGAGAGTGTGAAGGCTATTGTCTTGAAGGCCTATGAGTTAGTCCCTGAAGCTTATAGGCAACGCTTCCGGAACTTAGAAAAATGTAGGGAACAAACTTTTGTTGAATTTGCCAGGGCGAAGGAGCAGTATGCTAGTGATTGGTTCAAGTCCAAGGAGGTGGGAGATTTTGAGAAATTGAAAGAGTTAATGTTGGTGGAGGATTTTAAGAGGTGTGTCCCGGATAAGCTGAAGGTCCACCTCGAACAGTTAAAACTCGAGACTGTTCAGGAGGTAGCCATCGCTAGTGACGAATATTGCTTGTCTCATAAGAGTGAGTTAAGGGGAGTAACGACAAAGGTGAATTCTGGTTGGGTTAAGATGGGTAGGAATAATAATGCTAATCCTAATAATAATGCTAAGGTGTTTAGTAGAAATAATCAGGGAAGTAATAATAATCAGGGTAATGCTAATAATAATTTTTCTCCTAACCGAGGCAATAGGCCAAATATATACAATCCAGAGAAATTGAAAACATTGACGTGCTTCTTTTGCAATAAGAAGGGGCACGTAAAGAGCATGTGTTATGCGTTTAGAAACTCACAAAATGCTAATGTTAGGCCAGTGATGGGCGTGGAAGAGAGAGAGAGAGAACCTACCCCAACAACATCCGCTGATCAATGACTACCTGGTTGTTTTGACAGATATTTGTCCTTCGGTAGTGTCTCCTTCGCCAATTCGTCCGAGAAAAGACGAGTGCGTATTTTGCGTGATACCGGTGCAGCTCAGTCTTTGATACTAAGGGAGGCATTACCTTGTAATTTTGTACCCAAAAGTGGGGAATTTGTGTTATTGGCTGGTTTTCCTGATACTGTAAAGTCGTATGCTATTGAAAATTTTAATTTAATCTGCCCTTCCTTTGCAGGGGTTTTGAAATTGGCCATAGTTGATAAATTCCCGGTTAAGGAGATTGATGTTGTGTTAGGGAATGATGTGGCTATGAAGAATAATAATTGTCCGATATTGATAAACCCTGATAGTGAAGTAGCAGCAGTTACTCGTTCTAGTGCTAGAATTGTTGACGCTGCAGAGTCAACAATTGATGTAGATTTAAGTAGTTTAGATCGTAGTGATAGCCTAACTGTAGATCTTGGAATGGTAACGGACACGTTAAATTGGACTAATGAAGAGCTAATCAAAGACCAGAAAAAGGAGTTTCGGGAACTTCCTATCGAGTCAGAGGAGGTGTCTGATATAACTGATCCCAAATTTAAGATAATTAATAATATTTTATATAGGTTGAGTAGGCCTGTGGGGGTGGATAATGTTGATCATGAAATTGTGAAACAGATAATGGTTCCCTTTGGTTACAGGAAGGAGTTAATGTCATTGGCGCACGAAAGTGGTTTGGCCGGCCATTTTGGAATTCATAAAACTTCTTGCAAATTGTTAGGGAATTATTATTGGCCGAAGTTGAAGGCAGATGTAAAGAAGTTTGTCAATAGTTGTGATGTGTGCCAGAGGGTCGGTAAACCCAATCAGCGGATTCCAAAATCACCTCTATGTCCTATTCCTGTAGTTTCCGAACCTTTTAAGGAAGTCATTATTGATGTGGTTGGACCATTACCGAAGACGCGTAGTGGTAATGAGTATATTTTGACAATCATGGATAGGATGTCTCGATATCCCGAGGCAATACCACTACGTACAATAAAAAGTGTTAAAATTGTAGATGTACTAATTGACTTTTTTACCAGGTTTGGGATGCCTAAGATTATTCAATCGGATTGTGGTTCTAATTTTGTTAGCAGGTATTTAAGAGATAAAATGGCAGAGTTAAATATAAAACATGTGACCTCTTCTCCATATCATCCAGAAAGTCAGGGAGCTCTGGAGAGATTTCATCAGACCCTGAAATCTATGGTAAAGAAATATTGTTTGATTAATGGTTCTGAATGGGATAAGGATTTACCTTATTTGTTGTTTGCTTTTCGTTCTGTCCCAAGTCAGTCTTTAGGTTTTTCGCCTTTCAACCTTGTGTTTGGCCATTGTGTTCGAGGTCCTCTTGATGTGGTTCGTGAGTCTTGGGAGGGAGACGTCCCTGAGGTTAATTTATTGGATTATGTGTCTAATCTAGGCGATAAATTAACCAAGGCTTGGAAATTTGCGGGTGAAAATTTATTATGTAGCCAAAAAAGAATGAAGTTCTTTTTTGATAGAAGGTCCAAGGCACGCGACTTTGCGGTAGGCGATAAAGTATTGGTTTTGTTACCCTTCCCAGGGAATCCATTGAAAGCTTCTTTTTCAGGTCCTTGGAAATTTTTGAAAAAAGTAAGTGAAGTTAACTATTTAGTGGAGACACCTCAAAGAAGGAAACCTTTTCAATTGTGTCATGTAAATATGTTGAAGGCTTATATGGAACGGGAAAAAGTCATTCCTTTGGTAACCATTGGGAATACGGTAGATTCTGAGAACAATAACCATTTTTCTTTTTCAGAGGGGGAGGGTACTGATGATAATTGTTTTAATGGAAGTGAATGGCAGTCGGATAACAGAAAGTCTTTGGAAAATTTTTCGGGAGTAATTTCACATTTAGGTAAGGAAGAACAAAGGTCTTTGAAAAATTTAGTATCTAATTATAAAGAATTATTTTCGGATGTACCGAGTAGGACTTCGGTCCTTGAACATGATGTAGAGGTAGGTAGCGCCACTCCTGTGAAACAATCTCCTTACAGGTTGAATCCCTTCAAAAATGAGGTTGTAGCAAAGGAAGTGGATTATATGCTAAAACATGACCTAATTGAACCTAGTCAAAGTCCTTGGTCATCACCTGTTGTATTGGTAAAGAAATCCGACGGTGATTTCAGGTTATGTTTTGATTACCGTAAGTTGAATGAGTTATCTAAATCTGATTGTTATCCATTACCTCGAATTGAGGATTGTATTGATCGAATGGGGAAGGCCAAATACATTAGCAAATTCGATTTGTTGAAAGGTTATTGGCAAGTTCCTCTTTCAAAGCGGGCAAGGGCCCTGTCTGCTTTTGTAACACCACAGGGATTGTTTCAATGTAAGGTTATGCCGTTTGGTATGAAGAATGCGGCTGTCACCTTTCAGAGGTTAATGAATACTTTAGTCCATGGTTTAGAAGGATGTGTTGTGCATATTGATGATATTGTTATTTATAGCGATGATTGGGAAACCCATTTAAAACGTATTAAGGCACTATTTGAGGTGTTGAAAAAGGCAAATTTGGTAATTAATTTAAAGAAAAGCGATTTCGCAAAGGCGAAGGTGGTATATTTGGGTCATGAGGTTGGTAATGGTAAAGTTGCTCCCAAGCAGGCCAATATCGGAAGTATTGAAAACATGGTAGTCCCTAAATGTAGGAGGGATGTCAGAAGATTCCTTAGTTTGAGTGGGTACTACCGAAGGTTTGTTAGGAATTTTTCGGATATAGCCGATCCGTTAACAAATCTCTTGAGAAAGAAGGTAGCATTTGTTCGGACGAATGAAACGCAAAGGGCTTTTGATAATTTAAAAAGAGTTTTAATTCATTTCCCTGTCTTGAGAGCTCCTGATTTTGACCTTCCTTTTTCTCTTGCCACGGATGCAAGTGACGTTGGTGTAGGAGCGGTGTTGTTGCAGAATGACGAGCAGGGAGTTTCTCATCCTGTCGCATTCTTTTAAAAAAAATTGTCCTCCGCCCAACGTAGGTATTCAACGGTGGAGAAAGAGACTCTTGCGTTAATATTCGCTATTAATCATTTTCAGGTTTATCTCTCCTCCTCAGATACACCTATTAAGGTCTTGACAGATCATAATCCCCTGACCTTCATCAGCAGATACAAGAATAAAAATCAACGATTGATGAGGTGAAGTCTCATGCTGCAAGAATGGAATTTAGAATTTTCCCACATCCCAGAAAAAGATAATATTGTTGTCGATTTTCTCTCTTGCAGCGTTGAATATTAGATTATTGGCAGAGGGCTATGCAGTTATTAAAGGTAGTATCCCAGGAAAAGATAATGTTGTTGCCGATTTTCTCTCTCGCAGCGTTGAATATTAGATTATTGGCAGAGGGCTATGCAGTTATTAAAGGTAGTATCTGTATCGTTCTAATTATGGTGTGTGTGCTGTTGAAGTGGGCACGTAGTGAGTAGAAGTAAATGTATATTTAAGATTTATTAATCATGGTTTGTTTACAGAAGACTATAATGTTTTGGGTATATTATATGGGATCTTTAAGGTTAAAAGGTGAGGGTGATCACTGGTACTTTC
>NC_090736.1:59493615-59503615 GCF_036898095.1 Palaemon carinicauda | reverse complement strand
TATTGTTTCACCTACTAGGAAACAGATGTGCCACTTCAATTGAATTATCACTAATAGTCTGTATACAGTTTACATATACTAGCGTAAAAAACGCTTGCCACAAGTGTCCGTATATGCTGTAGATTACCGACATCAATGAAACAGTTTGTAAGGACACTTTCATGGCCTTATCGCTCAGCGTGTAGTAACATACAGTGACTACACGTGCACCCTCTTAATTAATCGTCCCAAATTAATAACACTGTTCCTCGCAGACTTAAAAAAGAAGGTTAAAGAATTCTACCTGCTGCTACCACAGATCTCATAAGTTGCTCCACTTGCTTTGCATAGTACATAAAGAACGCCTTGGATGACTACCAGCCGGTGTGCAAACAAGGATGTTCAAAGTCCATATAATTAAGGAAATTTTATGGAAGAGGCAACTTTCCTCGGATCATGACTAACGGGTGTACTGTCTGGATCCGTTCTGCGAATAACACGGGTGAATTTCGCCCATAGTTATAGATAACTTTGAACCCAGGGTTTCTCTTCTGAACATCTGTCCTCCCATAAAATCTGAAGTTCTATGAAGATAGACCTTTAGGCACTCCACTGGACATAGAGATAAATCTTCCTTCAGAGGGCAGATTCTCTAGGAACCCCACCTGTTGGTGGGTAGCTTGTTCCTGGAAAGAAACGTTGGGTCTGGAAATAGATTCAGTTCTCCCTCCAAGAACTGGACGTGGCCTTCCTCTCTAGAGAGAGCCACTATTTCGTAACTCTGGCTCCAAAGCGAGTACAAACAGAAATATGACTTAAATTCAAAACCTTCTAAGCACATTCCTCATTGTTCATTATTTATACACAATGAGGAATCATATCTAAAAACCATGCAAAAGGTCTTTGGAAGCGCTGGAGGGCTGGTTCATTAAGAACGTCGTAAGAAAGGTCGACCAGTAAGGCATATGGTATCTGACTTGTCAAGGCAGGCTTGAACAACAGAATTGTGTTGGTTGCTAAACCTTGCTCATGAAGGTGAATGAAGAATGATAAATAGGAATCTGTCGGGATTTCTTTCGGTTTCTTCGCATTGACAAAGGATAGCTATCTCTTCCCTGAAGCCTCCAAAAGTCTAAACTGACTTTTAAACACCAAAACTTTTTCTTATTGTTAAGGGGAGAAAATCATGAGATGTAGGTTCCGTGTTTTCTGTGAAGGAGCGATGACAGTCGACTTGTGTACTCGCTGAGACAGGGATGGATCCGGTAGCGGTACGAATTTTAGTCGTGGTTCCAATGCCAGAGGGAACCACACGCTATATGGCCACTTGTGGGCCACTATTGCAGCTTTCCCTTTGAAGGATCTCATCTTATCGAGGACCTTCAAAAGGAAGTTGTGCGGAGGGAACAGATAGATACTGGACCATCTGTTCCAGTCCAGGCACATAGCGTCCAGTGCCTCCGCTGATGGCTCCTCGTAAGGGGACACGTGACGATCTATTTTCTTGTTGTCTTTCGTCGCAAAGAGGTCTATCTGCAGCTCTGGGACTTGACTCGAGATGAAGGAGAACGATTCTGCGTCAAGGGACCATTCTGACTCTATAGGTGTAAACCTAGATAGAGCGTCCGCTGTCACATTGCGGAACCCTTGAATGTGAACTGCTGACAGGTGCCATTTCTTCCTTTCCGCCAAACGGAATATGGCCAACGTCACTTGGATCTCTTCGTGCGTTTGATGCGTATTTTCTCCAGACTCCTGTTGCATCCTTAAGCTGTGCTCTTAGCATTGGATCTGTTATCGAAGCAAACTGTAGAGAGCCCAGCACTCTCTCCTGTTCACGTCTTGATATCTGTTTGGATTTCAATAGTCTCTCGACAGATCCTGCTATTTCTTTCCTCGTCTTACTAGGAATGGAAAGCCGATGTGACTCCCAATTCCAGTGGATTCCCAACAACTGAAATTTTTGAGCAGGAGAAAGACGAGACTTTTTTATGTTGATCTTGAATCCCAGATGTTCCAGAAACTGGATCACTATCTTAGAAGCTTGCATGCATTCTGTCCTGGATGCTGCCCACACCAGCCAGTCGTTCAAGTAGGTTACTACTTGGACCCCCTTTAGGCGTGATTGATGGACGGCTGCGTTCGCGAGCTTCGTGAAAATCCTTGGTGCTATGTTTAGCCCGAAAGGCATGGCTCTGAAGGCGTAAGGTTTTCTATGCAACTTGAAGCCTAGGTAGGAGGAGAGGTGACAATTAATTGGAACGTGCCAATAAGTGTCAGACAAGTCTATAGAGACAGTATATGTCCTTCTGGGCAGTAGGGTCCTTATGTGCTGAAGCGTGAGCATTCTGAACTTGTAGTTCACTATGAACATGTTGAGTGGCGACAAGTCTAGAATAACTCTGAGTTTTTCCGAGTCCTTCTTTGGAACACAAAACAGCCTTCCTTGGAATTTTATGGACTTAACCTTCCGGATTACTCTTTTGTCTAAGAATTCTCGGACATATTCTTCCAGAACGGGGGATGAGTGTTGGAAGAATTGAGGAAATTGAGGTGGAGGACTGCTCCAGCTCCAACTTAGTCCATTTTTAATTTGGCTGTGGGCCCAGGGATCGAAGGTCCAGCGATCCCTAATTAGGTGTAGTCTCTCTCCTACTGGAAGTATCTTACTTCTGCTGTTGTGGATCTGAGGCTTTGCCTCCTTGACTGTGTCCTCCCCTGTATCCCCTTCCTCTTGAAGGGCGTCTAGAAGAACCTCTGGCTGTTCTTCTAGCTCTCTAACGAAAAGAAGAAGTCTGCAATTCGAAGGCTGGGATAAGAACTGGCGACTGTGTTGCCACTTTTTGAGGTACCAGCTGGTACATGGTTGGAGGATGTGCCACTATCTGAGGCACCGGGGTCACAGGAAGTTGTTGTTGTTGCTGTCCTGGATCTTGGGGTCACTTGCCATCGTTTCTAGTGTCGTTTGCAACGACATCGATGCCGCAAGTCCTTCCTTTGTCTCTTGCTCTCTTCGCAAGAGAACCTGCGACTGTTTTGGAAGTGCCTCATCGAACTGACGTTCAGCAATATCAGCTTCCATCTTCCCGACTGAGAAGGTAAGGTGTACGTCCTTCCAGTCTTCTTGGTCCAAGGGCAAGGTCAGAGATAACAGCTTGCACTCCTCCAAGGAGGGGCATGGTTTCCCTGCCTCCACCGCCTTTAAGGCTGCCTTATATCCCTTTTCCAAGAAGGGAAAGGCTCTGGTAGGAGAGGCCACAAAAGAGGGAAGCTGCTTACTCAAGGTGGGCACCTTTGAGTTAGTGAAGCCCCTTCTCTTTCATCAAGCTCACTAGTAACGTCTGAGCCTTACTATGGTAAAAACTACGACCTCCTTCGGCTCCATCTCCTCCTTTGAGGCCGGCTCCTTCCTAAGACGGACATAGCAGTCCGGATAAGAATCTTTGTTGGGCCAAAATTCCACCTCTTCCAAAGGAATTGCTCCCAACTTTTCTGAGATCACGATCTTCCCGGTTGTCATCGGCATGTGTTCGGTATACCTCCAAGAATTAGTATCCGAGCACAAAGGAAGATCCTTCATGCTGAGGCGCTTCTGGGGCCCACGTGATGCTGCACATTCTTCTTTTGAATTTGTTGGATCATCTCAACAATGGAAGAAAGAGTCCTTCTCAGTTCATCTGGGATAGCAGATGATGTAGACGGAATAGGTTCTGGGTCCGGAACCAATGTAACTGACACTTCGTCGATTTCTTCCTCTTCTACTTGAGGAGCCTGGAACAGCTCCTCCTCCTGACCTCCTAGAAGGTCCTTCTCAGTAGAATCCGACACCTCCGACATCCTATCGTCCAATTGGATGTCTTGAAGGGCGGCTGAGACTTCAGAATCTACCGGATTCTGGGCAATTGGTATATCCTCCTGAGGCTGAGGGATGATTGCATCAGCCGATGCTTTAGGGAAAAGGAAGGCCCTCATCTTCTCATTTTGAAGGTAGGGACCCGAGGTGTTTTTCTGAAAACCCCTCACCCAGGATCGTAACATTTCCCTGGCAGCATCCCTTGACTCCATTGACTCAGTAATCAGGTTAGAACAAACTGTACAAACCTGAGGGTCCCAATAGCGAAGATCAACTCTGGAGGCTGCGCAGCTGCATGCCTCCTGCAATATTGATGCCCACAGGAGTTCTTACTGCGGATATTACAGAACACACTCCCGCACTTCGGATGGTCCTCCTGTAAAGAGAAGAAAAATCCATGAGTATCAAGTGAAGGCTTTCACTTATATTGAGACATTTAGCTTATATAGAAAACCTATAAAAGAAAGAAGGAAAGACATACTTGTATTTCCTGTCCGGTCAATTGCTGAAACCTCCTGAGATATTAAAACTAAGGTTAATTCTATTCTAGAATATCTTATGTAATTTCCTAAACAGAAATTTAAGGTGTAGTTCACACCTTGAGATGAAGTTCTAATATACGGGATAGAAAGAATACAGAAAGAACTTACTTTCTATGTATTGTACGGTCTCAACAAAAGGCTGTACAAGATAACATTAAGTATGATGAAGAACTTTTAGTGTTATCACAGGTACTGTACAGCAGTTTCTGCTAATGCAGCAACTAATGTACATAGCATGCTGTTGTGCTGGTGTGTGCCTGCATGTGCCAGCCGGCAACTACCCCTGTATAGTTCAAAGATATACTATCATTAACTAATAGGCGGCAGCCCCCTGATTCGCGACTGCTTGCCGGCCGGCAATCATTGCCATCCGACGGCTGAAAAAACTAATACCCGGCTGCCGGCTGCAAATCGTAGTGGCCAGCAGATTCGGGCTGTGTTTCCACTGCCGGCCGGCAAAGGTAATAAAACCCATGCCTGCCGACAGTAGCCAAGAACCAGAGAACCTCCACCTGCCCGGCTGCCGGCTTAACAGCCGACAGCCGGGTTAGGGGTGCAACACAATAGTCAGAGAAACAGTATGGATGTAAGGTTATAAGGCGGCATTACCGTACGACCTTTCATCCAGAAGGAGTGAACTTATGGAAGGGGAGAATGTAGCATTCAGGCTTCCAAAGAATCCATAGCTTGCCGGGCTCTACCGGAAGACATGGAAGGGAGACCAAGGGAGGTCTGGGGTTCACTCTGCAAAGAAAAAGGGTCTCTGCCGGCCGACACATAGTGCCAGCCGGCAGAGAGCTGAGCCTGTCCTCCATCCTAACCAATACTAGGTACGGAAGTAGGACTGTGGCCAAAAGAAAATAAAAGAAAGAGAGATGGGGAAGGGATAAGGGTCCTATAGACTTTGTTCTAGCAGGAGACACACTCAGCCATTAGGGAAGCTCATCCTAACCAAGAGTTGTCTATTAGGGAGGAACACTGGCCATACTTGCTAACCTCCTTCCAACCAGAACAAAGTTAGGTGAAGTTATTTCACCGGGCAACAGAGAAAACTCATTCTCCAGCCCGAGAAAAACAACACAGGCCAGTCTGCTAGGCCACTAGAGGAAGGAATCATCCTTCCAACATGGACTAGGGAAGCAAAGCTTCCTGTGTCCGCCCCTAACCTAGCAAAGGAGACTCTTTCTCTATGCTAGGAAGAAGCAGACCACAGACTAGAAACTCTGATGTTCTGCCCTAACCCCAAAAAACCAGTCACTCTGGTTATCAGGTCAGGACAGACATATCCTAGAATAGTTATACTTGAATTATTATACAGATAGAACCACTAGGATTAAGCCGAACGCTTACAGAGGGAAAGAGAGATTGAACTTAGCCTCCGGAGGAGAAAAGAACAATCGGGGATGTGCGAAAGTATACTACTGTACCTAGAATACTAGACTAGGTAAGATGAGAATCGATTACCTAAATCACCGAAACTCTCTCGTATACAATCTTGGAAAAAAAACTCAACAATATCTTACATGTATAAAATATTTGCCTATAGCTTCCATAATATAACATTCGGAAAAACTTATATCATGCATGAAAGTACTAGTACCAGACGTCTAGGCTATGAAGCCTAGCGGAGCTAAATAGCTAAATTATTAAAGCATAACAAACCGGGAACATCGCTCCAGCTAACTAAATGACCCATAAGAGCGCGCGATAGCATCCAGGATGCCTCCGGTAGGCAACAGCTCTTGTTTACGTTAAAATCACTTTTGATTTCATTCAAAACGGCAAGAGATTATATTTATACATAGTAATGATAATACTCGACTTCCTAGAGGCAGAAGAGGCCAGAGAAGTCATCAAAATGTTGAATTAAATCCAAAATAATGAGAGAACACAAGGGAAAACACCGAGTAGTAGAGCTACTCGAAAAGGAATGGAGAGGGCGCTATCGCTTTCATCAGATACACACTGGAAACGGAATAGGAGAGAAGCCTTATGAGCGGCTCTCTTTTCATTCTCGTTCATATTCTTGTCACTATACCCCCTCGAAGCGTTAATACTGTTCAGGGCGAAGATAGCTATGTGACGTGTCAAGAATACGTCCTCTGATATTATGCGATATTCCTGTGAGATTATTTAGTGATATTCGCTCTAGGAGTTAGAATTCTGGATACCTTACGGTAAAATTCTCTGGGAATATCACTGTAGTCAAATATACCCTAGAAGGCTACCTAATAGGAACTTCCATCAGGACGACATGGCCTGAGCCCAAATATATATATATATATATATATATATATATATATATATATATATAATATATATATATATATATGTGTGTGTGTGTATATATATATATATATATATATATATATATATATATATATATATATATATATATATATATATATATATATAAATATATATATATATATATATATATATATATATATATATATATATATATATATGATATATATATATATATATATATATATATAAATATATATATATATATATATATATATATATATATATATATATATAATATATATATATATATATATATATATATATATATATATATATATACATATATATATGGACAAACTTAAGTTCAGAGAAGACCCGTTCAAAACGATACCTATCATTTTCATTGGACGAAAATTAATCACTTGAAGAGAGGTTGGGTATAATAAGAAAAATTGTTTGGTAATCTCAGTCAGGTGTGAGGACAGAAAAGATTCTGTAAAAAAGTGGCCAGACTATTCGGTGTACTTGTAGGCTAAGGGAAAGTGAACCGTCACCAGAGAGAAGGATCTTCACTTGAAGAGAGGTTCGACCTAATTTACAATATATATTCTCTTCATTTTATAAATTTAATCTATTACATTAGCGCAGGGAGCGTCCTACATAATTTGTCCTGTATTCCATGAACATAGTCATACTACTTAATATGTTTTCCTTTGGACTAGGATAAGTAATGTGACATTTGCCAGGATCTTGCATATCTAGCAACTAATTCTATCTAATTATTTTGTCCCACTTAGTGTGTGTTGAGGATCATTTCCATAGAATTAAATTCCATTATCTCGCTTCGAAATGATGTATGCATGAAAATTTGTCTGTTTGTTGATGATTTTTTAAGATTCAATATGAAGAATTAGCATTGACATAGTGGTGGAAATGATATTAAGTATTGCTTTAAAATTAAGGATATTTATGGAAGAGTTATTTATTTACTTATCTTGTATATTTCTTATTAAAGCATTAAATAGAAACCAACAAATTACATGAAAAAGTGAGTTTTCAATTTAACTGTTCTTTTTTTTCTTAAAAAGCAGATAAGTATTTCTTTCTAATTCCAAAATGCGTTTTGGTATGAACTTTATATATTCTAATAAATAAACAATTGAATAAATGAAACCAATGAATAAATATCTAGATGTTTTAAGCTTAGTTCTGCTTCACGTAATCTTAATATATATTTTTTCTTCCAAAATCCGGATGCATTATGCAAAGGATAAGTGTGATGCGTAGACGGATTATCGACAAAATTAAGTGAAATGAAAAAAAAAAGCACGAACATTCTAAGTGAATTCTTTAATCAAGTTTACTAACACGTCCTAGTTAAAAAACGTGTCTGACATAGTGAAAGCGACATTCTTGTAATATTTAGGAACAAGTCCGAGAACATTTATTGTTCACTTTGGCAAAGGAACTTCGTTCGCTATGTAACCGAATCCTTTCATTCAGGACTCTGACGAATCGAGTTTTCTGGAAGATCCTTCATACGTCTACAAGTGAGATTATTTGACATTGGTGTAAATTACGCGAACTAAGATTCAACTCGTTTCCTTGATCTTACAACAGCCCGTCATGATGGTAAACTCTAGAAGAGAAGAGATTAACTCGTTTTGAACCGTTGGAAGGTTCTGAATGAATTTCACTGTGCTTTGATATGTTAACATAAAACAAAGAGAGAATACTGACCAATAATGAAACTAGGCATATATCGGCTTTTGAATTCAACGAATCACTCCATAAATATCTAAAGACACAGAATTAGTAACTAGAACGAAGTAAAGTCATAGATGTCACGTATAACTGATCACCAACATTTATTTAACGTACACAATAACCAGCTCTTTAATAAAAATACGCATAACACACAAACACACACACATAAACACACAAGGAGAAGGAATTAGTAAAGGATTTTTGAGATGGGAAATAATATATGAATCCAATCTAACTTCCGCGGCATGAATACGGTAGAACTGAGATGGGAATTGAATTGATAAAAACACAGTTATCTATTTTTGTCATTTGCAGTTATGAAATTTGATGTAGGTGACAGGTTTACCTATGTTCATCTGATTCGAACACTGAAGAAAGAATGAAAATATCTAAATAGCGCTCAATTACTTTTGATCAGTAGATTTGGTGGAAGTTCATAACGATTGTGCTGAAAACTTTATAAATGTCAACCAATAGACCAAAACAATTACATAGCATTGAATAGAAAGGTTGAAGAACTTGCAGATACAAAAATAAATAAATAAATAAATAGTAAAAAGCAAGTGGAAAAATAAAACTGTTATTCGAAAATGTTTTTATTGTTTTATTATGATGGATGTCAGATTTCTTCTGATCCCTCGGCATGAGCGATACATCTCATCCTGGATTATAACATTTATTCATCTTGGCAGAAAACCATTGATTTACCAATGAAAATTATTCATCCCTTGGTGTGAACATTAAAATCTCCTCCCTGCCGCATTAGAACATACATTTACCTTGTCAGAAAACGAATGATTTACGAATGTGAATTATTTATCCCTAGCCATGAACATTAAAATCTCCTCCTGCACTACAGCATACATTTGCCTAGGCAGTGAAAGATTTATTTACCATTGTAAATCATTCATCCCTTGGCGTGAATATCAAAATCTCTTCCTGTCCTACAGCGTTTTCAATTTTGGCAGAAAACCACTGATTTACCAATGTAAATTATTTATCCCTTGGCGTGAATATAACAATCGTTTCCTGTCCCTACAGCATTTTTTACCTTTGCAGAAAACGATTGATTTACCATTGAAAATTATCTTTTCGATATTTTCCACCGATGAACGTAAAAGCGAGTCCTCAGTTCCCTTCACCCTGTTTGCATTTCGACAAGCAACGTCAGGACCATTTTTGTCCTGGACTTAAAAGTAAACAAATGGAATCCAACAACGGATCCAGACGCTCTATTTCTGGAGAAAATTTATGCTTCTTCGCAGTTTTTAAATGTCGGGAAGGGATTTCATGATTATTAGAACACATCTTCTTTGGAAAGTATTAATATTACTACTTGTAGGAAGTGTCTGATCTAGCTATTACATTCAAAGACCTATTTATCACCATTTTCCTTAAAATACAAAGAATGTTCTTAAAGATAAAAAGCGTTGCTGCTTGTAGTTGTCCAACAAAACTAGGAATAACTTGCTTATGAATATTTTAAGAAACCTTTAAAAAATTTAAGCGATGGCATCATAATATGAACTTTTCGTGCAAAAAGGACATGTCAATCTCTTGGTAAATGGGAAAATTGCTTTTAGAGAAACTGCCATCAAAAGAGAAAGTT
>NC_090736.1:59491193-59493115 GCF_036898095.1 Palaemon carinicauda | reverse complement strand
AAAGAAGACGATGGATTGACGAAATGAGAAAATTTGCTGGTATAAACTGGCGCACGTGGAAGGACATTTCTGAGGCCTTTGTCTGGCAGTGGACTAGTTACGGTTGATGATTATATATGTATTTCTCTGTGAGTCCTCTTTGAATTGCCTTTTCTTCCTCCCCTTTCTTTATGTTTCCTCTGTTACAGTTCAGCCCTTTTTTTGTGTTTTGTTTCTTTGTTTCTTTCAGTCTCCCTTCCACTGCTTCTCTCATAAATATCTCTCTTTTTTTCGCTCCCTCGTTTGCCAGATTTCCTCTCTCTCTCTCTCTCTCTCTCTCTCTCTCTCTCTCTCTCTCTCTCTCTCTCTCTCTCGTGTTCTGTGTATGCCTGCCTGTCTGTCAGTATGCCAGTGTGTCTCTTTCCCTCTCATTTTTCTCCTCTGTTTCTGTCTCCCTGTCCCTCTCTCTTTCCTGTCTCCCCCCCCCCCTTCCTCCTGTTTCTCTCAGGACGACTCGTCTGTCGAAGGCCTTGAAATATAGACGCAGAGATATTCCATCTTTATCTTTTGAATTTGCTCGGGTCCTTGACTGAAAAGATCGTGGCGAACGATAAATATTATTTGAAATATTCTCCACGTTTAAAACTATACGAAATATTGCAATATTATCACCCTGGAAGCGATGAAGGTCATGTTATGTGCACATGTTTACGTATATGTTGACATCCCTCATACATATGGTGGATTTCAGTTTATTTGTTTACAGCTACGAAGATATCTGTTGTTTACATCCGAATTCTTCTTCTCCTTCTTCTTCTTCTTCTTCTTAATTTCCGTGAGATCTCTTGAGATAATGTCCATTAAATTGGATGAAACTTCATACTGTATTGAATATTCATGATTTTACAGTTCCGATGCTAAAAGTCACGTTATAAGTTTGAATATGAATACATAATTCAGCTTAGCAATAAGTTCCGGGTTTTTATTGAATGGCAGACGAAATTGTATGAGGGTTAGAAAGGAAGCTGTGCATGTAATTCGATATATAGAATAACGTTAGATCTCAACCATATGGAATTGCGTTATTTCCGTTGATATGGTAGAAATATTGGAATGCATTTGTCCTACCAAACAAATTAGCTTTGATTTACCACTCATCTGAAAGAGGTTAAGGTACTGGTTGCCAGAGTTTGACATGTATGGTTGAAAAACTAATCATTACTAATATCACATATTTCGTAATAGTTTACAAATGATTCTCGGTGTTATTCATCAAAACTATAATATTTTTATGAATGTACTCGGTTGAGTCCACTAAATAATTAATTTCAGTTCACCCGAAGGCGCAGAGAACATGGCAAGCGTCACATATTGTCCCTCCTGAAGTTAAAAACTTGTCAGAAAAATTAAGAAAAATGCCTCATTTGCTTCCTTTGCAAACTCTTCCGGCAGATCAAAACAACCATTAATGATATGAAGTTCAACCTCTCTCTCTCTCTCTCTCTCTCTCTCTCTCTCTCCTCTCTCTCTCTCTCTCTCTCACACACACTAAATGATGCTATCTTGGTGTGACTTGTTCACGCCATGTTAGTTCCAAACATTAAGTTTGCCAACTAGTGTCCAAGATCTCGGCTGTTGCATGCAGTCCAATAAGGAAACTGAGAAATCTCTGTTAAGAATAAGTTATTATTCTTCGAATTATAAAAGAATGATGATATATGTTTATATGCAATTATGTATACTGTGTATATATATATATATATATATATATATATATATATATATATATATATATATATATATATATATATATAAATGTATATGTGTATATATGTATGTATATATATATATATATATATATATATATATATATATATATATATATATATTATACAGTATATTTGTATATACATATATATATATAATTATATATATATATATAT
>NC_090736.1:59476193-59486193 GCF_036898095.1 Palaemon carinicauda | reverse complement strand
GTCAAACCAGACCTCGCAAAGTCAGCCTAATTTTCAGAATGTGCAGAGCAAAGCAAATACCACATAGTTAACTCTAGAGGGGAAGAGAGTGATGTTGGGTCAAGGTCATTTATGTCAACATCAATAGTATTGAATAATCAATTTAATGTTTTATCAGATAATTGTGAGACAATAGATTTTCCTATGAAACACACAGCCGAATTAAGTAAAACAGTGCATGCTCCCGTAGATTTGCAACGAATTCATACAATAATAAGCCAAAATGAGTTACGGCCAACCTTATATGCTGTAAATTTAGAACACAAATCCTTTACGTTATTTTTTGACTCTGGTAGTCCACGTAATATTATGGATTTGAAGACGCATCATTTGTTGTTTTCGAACTTTCCGATTGAAAAATCAGGAATCAGACTTTCAGGTATAGGAAATAATGAATTAAACGTCATAGGCATAACTCATATTCAGTTCAGAGTCGGTAATCGCACGTTTGCCGATACATTTGTTGTTGTGAAAAACATTAATATGTATCCAGCTGTAATTATAGGATACCCATCTATGGGAAATCAAAACATTATCTTAGCTCCTGCAAAGCACGGCGTGTATATCAAAGGGAAATTCTATAAGTCTTCTAATACTTTAAAGTCAGTTTTGGATAAAAAGGAGACGACAAATGTAACCGTAACGTACGTTGAAGAACCAATAACTTGTCTCACTAATAAAGAAATAATATACGCTACCCAGCAGAATTCTCGTTCACCCGTAATATCATCTTGCACGCAATATATCGAACCAAACATACCTTCGAATTTAATAGTGCAAATAAAGAAAACACTACCGGGATCTAAAATATTAATCCTTTCCGATACTTTGAAAACCAACGGATTGTCTGTCACACAAGCTATTTATACAGTAGGCTCACATCAGCAATGTAATATCGAAGTCTGTAATCATTTAAATAACACTTTAGTAATTCACAAAAATCAACATATCTTGGATGTAGAAGTTTATAAACATCGTATTCTTACCGTTGCTGAAATCAATCACTCTCAATCAGTTGCGGATGAATCCCTTTTACGGTCTATTAAAAATAAAATCAGTAAGGACATTCAAGACGAAGAAATTCAGCAGAAAATTTTTGAACTTTTAGATAAATATACAGATGTCTTTTCCACTACGGATGGATCCTTAGGAAAAACAGATGTGATCGAGCATCAAATAAGGTTAAAAGACAAACAGAAAATTATATATGTACCCTCGTACAGACTCCCTATGAAATTCCAGAATGAAATAAATGATGAAGTAGGTAAAATGTTAGAGGAAGGAGTCATTAGAAAATCAAATAGCCCTTATAATTTTCCTTTAATAGTTGTACCGAAAAAAGATCGAACATGGCGTATCTGCGTCGACTTTCGTCGTCTAAACGAGGAAACGATCCCTGATCGATTCCCAGTGCCATGTACTGACGATATTTTGTCTTTGTTAGGTCAGAATAAATATTTTACCAGTTTGGACTTACTTAAAGGCTTTCACCAGATATCATTAGAAGAAGATAGTATCCCATACACAGCCTTCAGCACAGCCAGGGGACATTATGAATTTTTACGGATGCCTTTTGGTTTACGTTGTGCTCCTATAACATTTACAAGAATGATTAACATAGTGTTTGGAGACTTGTTAGGGGATATATTGCATGCCTATATGGATGATCTTGTAATCTTTTCCAACACCTTAGAGGAACATCTACGTAAGTTAGAACTAGTACTACAGAGATTAAGACAACATAACTTAAGGGTAAAGATTAGTAAGTGTGAATTTTTCAAAACAGAATTGATATATTTGGGTTTCATGGTGTCAAGCCAAGGTCTTAAAGTAGTCCATGATAAGGTGTCGGCTATACGTAATTTTCCCATACCTACTAATGTCAAGGGAATACAGCAATTTCTGGGTTGTAGTGGATATTACAGGCGTTTTATACGCAACTATTCAATAATAGCCGCTCCTTTAACTGATCTTACGAAGAAGGGCGTAGATTTCATATGGTCTGAGCAACATCAACAGGCGTTTAATACTTTGAAAGATGAACTGTGTAGTTCTCCTATCTTAAAATTTCCTGACTTCGGTAAGGAATTCTTCATTGCAACAGACGCCTCAGACTTAGGAGTAGGAGGGGTATTGCTTCAGCAATATGATAAACAGTTTTTCCCGATAGCTTTCTATTCTCGAAAATTGAGAACTTCCGAAAGTAAGTATGCAGTAATAGACAAGGAAGGACTAGCTATTGTTAATTCGCTAGTGCATTTTAAGTTCATATCAAAACTTCACCAGAATTGGTCATGTGGACCAACACAGCTTCCTCCAGTGATGGAGATGTTTAACTCAGTTGTTATTCACAATAAAACTTAAAAACTACTAAAATGTGTTCAGTAAACCATTCAAATACATTTGAAAACAACTCATACTCAAATGTGTGCTTAAGACAGTAGCACACCAATAAATGGTGGCAGCGGTTATCCCGTTAAGGTTCTTACTGACCATAAACCACTAACAGAGTTCTTTAAAGGCTTCAATCACAGCCCTAAACGAACTCGGTGGCATTTAATCATTCAAGATTTTGGCGCAAGAATCGGGTATTTACCTGGGAAAGCAAATATCATTGCGGATGCATTATCACGCAACCCCGTGTCATCTTGTACGGAGTCTTTAGCTGAATTAATAGATATATCAACATCCATGCCTATTGTAAAAACAATATCTGAACAAGAAGATTTAGGCTGGAGTGCTGAATTGTTACAGACTGAGCAAAGAAAAGATCAGAAAATAGAAACAATTATAAATGCTTTGAAAGGCAATCATAAAGAAAAAGAATATATAAAGTATAAGCAGCAGAATTATGTAATCAAAGATAATATTCTGTGTAGGACTGTGACAAGGAAAACCCGCAATACACCACATGGAACTAACGACCAGGTAGTAGTACCAAACTCACTTGTTTCCACTGTCCTGAATTGGTTGCATTCAAATCCATTACGTGGACACCCTGGGTTCTCATTAATGTCACAGAAAGCCAAATCATTGTTTTATTGGCATACAATGCTTACAGATATAAAAAGACACATAGCTAATTGTCGCACATGTCAGGAAAACAAAGGGCATACGAAAACACCTGTTAGCTTAGGAGCTTATCCTGTTCCCAATCAACCCTTTGAAAGAATACATTTAGATTTGTTAACAGGATTTTACGAGTCAGACAGAGGGAATAAGCACCTCTTAGTGATTATAGATGCTTTAACTCGATATACAGAACTAATAGCGCTTAAAACTAAAACTGTGATTGAATGCGCTAGGAAGTTTTACGAGTGTTACATTTGTAAACATGGAATTCCACACATGATAATCTCAGACTCGGGTGGTGAATTTAATAATCACTTTCTTATCTCATTGTGTGAATTCCTCAACATAAAGAAGGTTAATACCATGATATATCACCCAGAGTCGAATGGGCTAGTGGAAAGAGCAAATAGGAAGATATTAAATATATTAAGGGTAACACTAGGGGGATCAGACCCCAACTGGGATATTGCAATACCGGCGGCACTGAGTACTCTGAATCATTCATATCATATATCAATTAAAATGTCACCGCATGAAGCATTGTATGGTACCCCAGTTAGAACACCTTTCCATGTATTAACGCCTACAACTAATCTATCAAATCCTTTAAAAGAATGTATAAATGCAAGTATAAGTCGATATGATATCCTTCGAAAGAATTTAGAAGAATCACAAATCATAATGAAAAGGAATCATGATAAAATAGCGAAACCAACTAAAACATATACCGTGGGTGATAACATCTATATTCAAATCAATGTCAGAAAAGGGCTCAACTATAAACTAACACCTAAGTTTGAAGGCCCATTTAACATTTTGGAAACATTAACGGCCAATAGGTTTAGAGTTCAAAACGTAGCCCAACCCACGGATGAGAGAATAGTACCATTGTCTCACATAAGAAATTAAAAAGAAGTGAGGAAAAATTTTAATTTTTGTAACTAAAAAGTTTTCTTTTTAATACAGGAGTAATTACATATATTTTTTCTCGTTACAGGTTTCCAAGATGAATTTTTTGTTGTTGGGAGTGATATTGTTCGCTCAGACGTTTTTTTCGTATGGGATGAGTTCTAAGACTAAGAATATATATTTTAAATATGGCAATATAGTTGAAAGACAAGAAGACATTTTTATTACATCAACCAACGTAATTGTCGAAGTGCATATGCAAGCAATTTTTCTTCAAGAGAATGATGTCACTAGCTTAAGAACCGCCATTTCAAGGTTTTCTGCATCATTGGATGAGTTGCATAGGAGACATTTTCATTTGACTACTAAGAGTTTGCTTGGATCAACATTAAAAGTTGCAGAGATGCTATCTGATGACTTGAAAAATAAGACTGGAGAGACAGGATCTTTGGCTTATGACCTTTTGATGTGGACTGTAGGACACGAACAAAAAGAAAGACGGAATCCGTTCATTTATGCTGCATTAAGCATCTTTGGGTCTGTTGCAAGTTTAGGTTTAGGACTTTCCAATCGTCTTAAAATTAGTAATCAAAATAAGAAAATTGAGTTCTTGACTCATAAAGATGAATTGATTATGTCAGAACTAAGGGATCAGTTAGCTTCAATCAATAAAATTATGGATTTGTTAAATGAACATTCAGATAATATCGTTCAAATTATGGAAGTACAGGATTTGTTAGCAACATTAACGTATTATGATTCAAAGATAGATCACATACATAACAGAATTGCACATTTCATTGAGAAATCCAAGGATTATGTAGAAGCTATCACGTTAGCAACTAAAGGTGTATTGTCGCCCCATTTGTTGCCTATACGTTACTTAAAATTAGTTCTGGAGAACACTAGGGATAAACTAGGCTATGTTCCTTTGTTAGACGAACATAGGTTAGAATTTTATTACAGCCTAATTACAGTAAACGTAGATAATAACAAGGTTAGGATTACAATTCCCTTTGATTCTTCTGATGCCTGGCAATCTTACAGGATATCACCATTTCCGACTTTCATGACGAATCACTCAAATCCAGTAATATCCAGTTTGACAGGACACGTATTGATTTCCCCAGACAAGGAAACATATACGGTCATTAAAGACTTAAATCAATTAACTCACTGTTCAGACGCAATGGATAGAAAAATATGTACAGCTGACTCATTTGAATTCCGTAAAAACTTGATGGATTCATGCGAGTTAGGTATAGTGCTAGACGGTGCTCTCTCCCATACAAGTGAAAATTGTCTGGATAAGCTTTATCCCTTTGACAATAAAGAATTCAATTGCAGACTAAATAATGGCTCGTGGATACGATACGACAAGGACGGCTTCAATGTATCATGCCCTGACGGATCCACATCCTTCAACCACATCTTCGTCGCAGCAGATGGCTGTATCGGGACTTCCCCGAATTCCATGGTGACTGGCCTACGGACAATCATCAGAGAACGTGCTTACTTCGGGAACTTCACGTGGACCTCTACAACGCCCGCACTTCCTCTCCCCTATAAAGGAAGTGTGGCGAAACGCTTAATGAAACTTACCGAAAAGGACCACCTGTCGCCGACTTACAAAGAGATTCTTCACCCTATATTACTAGCAGGTTTATTTGTAACGGCGTTAATTTTTATCGCCGTGAACATCCTTGTTTGGCGTAGGTTACGGCACAGCAAGCAGCTACAAAGGAACGAGTTGAATAGCCCTGACAATACCCCTTACCTGATCCAGTTCAAAGCTGTATGAGTGGCCACCTCATTCGCTAAGGGAGTAATTTGTCAGGATGATGTTTGTATGAAAAGCTGATTAGTACGCTAGTAATATGTAATTAAAGAAATTCTCTACATTTGCATTGTTAAAAATACATTTCAAATAACATTTAAAAAAATAAATAAAATAAAAAAGGATATAAATCATTTTTTTCTCTCGGCATCTAATAAAAATATATCAGCCGGAATGTTAAAAAAGAAAAGAGAAAAAAAAAAAAAAATATAAGATATATAACAGAATCTATGGGCATCTAATAAAATGTATCAGCCCTATATATAAATATACATATATATGTACGAAACCGTGGTACGTGTACGTACCAGGAATTCGTATTTGTGCACTAAAAATTGAGTATCTTGTTTCTGACAAAGGTAACAATTATTCTTTATCAAGTTACCGAATCATTTGTAAGTCAGAATTTGTTTTGTCTTTTGGTACCATGTAATCATTTGCTAGCAATGTACCATATATGTGATCTTGGTTTTATCATGCATTTTTCTTTTTGCTTTGGTAATATCTTTTTTGTATGCATTATTGTTATTAATTTTGATGTGCCTATTTGGACATTCGTCCTCAGTTGGATATAGCTAGTTTTGAACAATGAATGATACGTATGTCCAGTCACACCTAATAACCATGTTTCGGCTTGTTGTTAAATTTTTGTAAAAAAAAAAATTGAGATAGCTGGCCGAGCTTATGTAATGATTAGAATAGTAATATTACATGTTTAAAACAAGTGACGTAATATGTCATGTTGGTTGGAAGAGCTGACCGTGAGATTTGCTATGGTCAACTCAAATTGTATGCAGGATGTAAGATGCTAAGTTGTCATTCTTTCTTAGTGTCAACACATTGTCTCTTCGTGTGAAAGTTTGTGATGTCACCGGATGCAGGTGTCTTCCGATTCCGTCACTTAGCCAAATTAAAGCAAGTGTACGATATTTGGGATATCAGTAATTTGTTCAGTTCATATCAAAACTTCACCAGAATTGGTCATGTGGACCAACACAGCTTCCTCCAGTGATGGAGATGTTTAACTCAGTTGTTATTCACAATAAAACTTAAAAACTACTAAAATGTGTTCAGTAAACCATTCAAATACATTTGAAAACAACTCATACTCAAATGTGTGCTTAAGACAGTAGCACACCATATATATATATATATATATATATATATATATATATATATATATATATATATATATATATATATATATATATATATATATATATATATATATATATACACACAGACTTATACATGCGTATACACATACTTGTATTATAGACATATACATATGTGTACACATACCGGTATCAATATACAGACACACACATAAACTTACATATACATATGATTAACTTGTATATATAGTTATGCACATAAAACCTTATTACCGTAAATATACAATTACGTATATATCAGTACTTATATCTAACATAACAATATATAGTGCCTAAGTACTTAGGTATACTTTATGAAATAATTGTACCCATCAGTGAATGGTAGTTTAGGTCTAAACATTGATTTCACAGTAATGTTTATTTTTCACAGTACATGTACTGAGAATAATTAACGTGCATCTTTTTCCCTGTTTTCTATAGCTGAAACTTTGACCTAATAGGGTCCAATGATATAGTGGTCTTAACCATGGTTATTCTCTTGATATAATGTTTTCTTCCTAACACTGGTGTCAATCTCTTGCTTGTTCACTTGCCACGGTCCGTTTGTCCTTCAAACAATGATGTGCCAATCTCTTGCCCTGGCCAGTCTCTTCTTCACATGCTAGTGTACCAATCACATGTTCTGGCCAATCTCTCCTTCGAAGTCTGTTGTAGTGTGGTAATCACTTGCCTTAGCCAATCTGACTTTCACTCAAAGGTGTACCAATCACTTGGACTTGCCCGTCTCTTCTTTGAATGCTTTAGGCCAATCATTTGCCCCTGTCTAGTCTCTGCAGTAAACGCTGTTGTAGTGTATCAATCACTTGGCCTTACCAGTCTCTCCTTCAAACAAAGGTGTTGAAATCTTTTGCCCTTGCAAGCCTTTCCTTCAAACACTGTTATGCTAATCAACTGGCCTAGCCAGTTTCCTCATTCAAACATAGGTGTGCCAATCTCTCTTATTTTTTTTTAGGAAGGGGGGGGGGGCGCAATTTCCCCTTCGAACACTTGTGTACCAGGTATTTTACTTGTCTCCGTCGCAACTTCAAATACTGGTATTCTAATCTTTTGCCCTAGACAGTCTCTCATTCAAATATTGGTGTCTTGAGCCGATCATACGAACTGGCCAGTCTCTCCTTCAAACAATGGTATGCCAATCACTTTCTCTGGCCAATCTCTCCTTCAAACAATAGTGTGCCAGTCATTTGTCCTTGCTAACTAGTATTTCTTTGAAATACAGGTGTCCCAATAACTTGCCCTGGCCAGTCTCCCCTTCAAACATATGGTGTGCCAATATCTTGTCCTGACGAATCTCTCCTAATACACGTATGTTTCAATGACTTGTCCGGTCCAGTCTCTTCTTTAGCTGTTGCTCAAACCTCGTGAGCCCTGCCAAACATATCAGGACTCAGTGTACCCTCAAGCAAGAGATTTATAACCCAAGACAGGGGAAGACCATGGTACTGCGGCTATGGCACTACCAAAGACTAGAAAACAATTGTTAGATTTTGGAGTGTCCTTCTCCTAGAAGAGTTGCTTACCATAGTTAAAGTCTCTTCTACCCTTACCAAGAGGAAAATAGCCACTGAACACTTACAGTGCAGTAGTTAACATCTTGAGAGAAGAAGAATTGTTTGGTAATTTCAGATTAGTCTGTGTATGTGTAGGCAAAGAGGAAATGAGCCGTACCCAGAGAGAGGGATCCAATGTAGTACTGTCTAGTCAGTCAAAGGACCCCATAACTCACTAGCGGTAGTATCTAAACTGGTGGCTGGTGCCATGACCAATATATTACCTACCCAGTAAACTGATATGTAGCTTGACATTTATATGAAATTTCAGGCGATTTGATTTCCAAACTTTACTTAACCTTGTCATTGTCTGATTTGCTTTTATCAACCTTTCATTAAACTCATATTCTAAAGACCCTGTATTAGAGGTGATAGTTCCTAAAATTTTGAATGTTTCCACATCATTATTCCTTTCTCTTTCCAATCATATATCATCTTCCATTTTAGATTATGGTTTCATCATATACATACGTATATATACATCTCCCATATTAAATAAAGAACAAATGTCTTTCTATATATATATATATATATATATATATATATATATATATATATATATATATATATAGATAGATAGATAGATAGATAGATAGATATTTATACACAAATATATATATATATGTGTGTATATATATATATATATATATATATATATATATATATATATATATATATATATATATATATATATAGTTAGATAGATAGATAGATAGATAGATATTTATACACACACACATATCTATATATATATATATATATATATATATATATATATATATATATATATATATTTATACATAAATACATATATATATATATATATATATATATATATATATAAATATATATATATATATATATATATATATATATATATATATATATATATATATATATATATATCATGTCACAGTGAGGGGAGAAAGGGAGTGGTCATACTCTGGTAGGAGGGGTTACCTCGCGAGGTACACTCGGAAACCATACTCGCACACAAATAGCCGAGCCATTGCATTTTACTTAGAAAAAAAGGGAAGGGTAGCAAGTGTTAAATCAGTGACTGTGTGTGTGCATATCTATCTAAATATTTAGACGTTCTTTTCGACGGCTCCGGTACACCAGTGTATATATATGCATGTGTGTTTGTGTGTGTGTATATATACATATATATATATATATATATATATATATATATATATATATATATATATATATATATATATATATACATGTATTTGTATTTATATACACATGCATATATATATATATATATATATATATATATATATATATATATATATATATATATATATATATATATATATATATATATATATATATATTCATTAATTCATTTGTCAACCATGAATTTCGAAGGCTTCACCTTAAATGAAGTGAAACACAAATAAAATGAAATA
>NC_090736.1:59463776-59475693 GCF_036898095.1 Palaemon carinicauda | reverse complement strand
CCTCTAAAATAATGAACCAATAAAGTTATGGGCTCTCTCTCTCTCTCTCAAATAATGAAACAAGGAAGTTATAGGTATCTCTCTCTCTCTCTCTCCTCTCTCTCTCTCTCTCTCTCTCTCTCTCTCTCTCTCTCAATAATGAACCAGGAGGTTAGAGGCCTCTCTCTCTCTCTCTCTCTCTCTCTCTCTCTCAAGAATGAACCAAGGAAGTTATAGGTCTCTCTCTCTCTCTCTCTCTCTCTCTCTCTCACTCTCTCTCTCTCTCTCTCTCTCTCTCTCAAAATGGAACCATGGAAGTTATAGGTCTCTCTCTCTCTCTCTCTCTCTCTCTCTCTCTCTCTCTCAAATAGTTACCAAGGAAGTGTTTGGTCTCTCTCTCTCTCCCTCTCCTCCTCTCTCAATAATGAACCGAGGAAGTTTTAGGTCTTTCTTTCTATAATGAACTAAGGAAGTTATAGGTCTCTCTCTTTAATGAACCTGCAAGTTATAGGTCTCTCTCTCTCTCTCTCTCTCTCCTCTCTCTCCTCCTCCCTCTCTCTCTCAATAATGAACCGAGGAAGTTTTGTCTTTCTTTCTATAATGAACCAAGGAAGTTATAGGTCTCTCTCTTTAATGAACCAAGAAAGTTATAGGTCTCTCTCCTCTCTCTCTCTCTCTCTCTCTCTCTCTCAAGAATGAACCAAGGAAGTTATAGGATTCTCTCTCTCTCTCTCTCTCTCTCTCTCTCTCTCTCAAGAATGAATCAAGGAAGTTAGAGGTGTCTCTCTTTCTCATAGAAACCCACATTCATTTATTAGACGAAAAACTCCAAACAGAAGATGTGAATGAACAGGCGTTTATTTTAAAAACGGTGGTGAATACTTGTATAGAAATAGTTTGCACCAACGGAAAACAAAGGAAATATACAGGCCACCGGGTCCGTGGATAAGCACCGAAATCAAAGAGGCTATGAAAAACCGCGATCATTTAAGAAACAGGAGAGATTTAGTCAAAGATCAAAGCTCTATAGAAAAATATAAACTATCAAAGAATAAAGTAAAATCAATGATGGAATGTGCAAGAGTTAAATACAATCAAAACCAGCTAAAATCTAACAGTAGAAATGTGTGGGAAAGATTCAATGAATTCTTTGCGAATGTTGGCAAGAAAGTATAAGAGGATGGTGAACACAAATAGGGAAGTGAATGAGGAAAATTCCACATTACTAGACGATCAGCATATCATCCATAGAAGAGGTCGTTTTAGGCCAAGTCCGGTTGATGTTGGAAAGGTGGTTCAGGAGGTTAATAGTTTAAAGAACACAAATTCTCATGGTCCTGATAACATTACGAGTCGATTTTTTAAAAGATTCAATGTCAGTCATAGGCCTTTATCTTACTGTAATTATGAACACTTCAATCGTAACAGGCAAGGTCCCAATTGAATGGAAATATAGTATAGTAAATCAGCTTTATAAGGAAGGTGACGTGATGATCCCAGTAATTTTAAGACCAATATCTTTGTTATCTATTATGTCCAAAAGTATTGGAGAAAAATTGTAAGCGACCAACTATACGACTACTTGGAGTCAGAGAAATTGTTATCTATCACTCAGCATGGTTTCAGTAAACATTTATCTACAGAAACTGCTCTAACAATAATATGTGAACAGATTCACGAAAATATTGATTATAGTAAAATATCTTTGCTTACTTTGTGTGATCTGTCAAAAGCTTTTGATTCTGTTTCCCATAAACTACTAAAAAAAGATGATCGATTTAGGTATCGATGATTTTTGGTTTAGAGATTATCTGACAGGTCGGACTCAATCAGTAAAAATAGATAACCACATCTCAAGCAGACATAAAGTGGAATATGGAGTACCACAAGGCTCGATTCTTGGACCAGTTTTTATCTAATATTTACGTAAATGACCTTGTTGATATAAATGACGCTGACATGTTAGTCCAATATGCTGATGATGCGCAATTTCTTCACTCCGGTATGATCGATAACGTAGCAGAAATTCTCAATCGACCTGATAGAAATTTAATAAAAGTAAAACAAATATTCTTCTGAAAATGGCTTAAAAATGAATGCCAATAAAACTCAATTTTTGTTTATAGGATCTCGTCAATATATTAACCGACTGCCGAACAATATTTCAATTAAAGTAAATAACGACAACATCAAACCCAGTGAAAGCGTAAAAAATCTTGATGTAATTATTGATAGATTCCTTTACTTTTGATAATCATGTAGAAAAGATATATAGCAAACCTAAGGGAGTGCTGTATTTCCTAAATAGAAATAAAGGTCATTTTGATGAGGCGAGCAGAAAATTAGATGTTGAAGCATTAGCAATAAGCATAGTATCCTATTGCTCCACGATATGGAATGGATGTTCAAATTTTAAACTCTCAAAAATTACAGAAGATTCAAAATTTTGCATCGAAAGTCGCCCCAGGTTATGGGAGAAAATATGATCATCGCCTCACCGTATATTAGAAAACAGGAATGGTTAAAGATAGAAAATAAAAAAGTTTATGATGTTTGTATTTTTATTCATAAAATATTACATGAACATATACCCCAAAGAATATTAAGATTGGAAACCATCGAGCAGACGAGATCTTGTCAAACTAGGCAGAGCAGCAATCTGATGGTTCCAATTAGGCGAACAGCAATAGCTGATAGGGCAACTTCAGTCAGGGGACCTAGGTTATGGAACGCACTGCCTGTGGATATTAGGGAATGTGGAAATTTACCTGTTTTTACAAAGAAATTGAAATCATTCTTATTTGCGAGCCAGCAAGGATTATAATATTCTGGTTGAAGTGTGCAACACATTGGTTACTTTTAAGTGACAGTTTGCAGTTTGTAATGTATGGATGAAAGGTGATAAACTGAAAATTAAATTTGATTTTATTACTGTATTTTTATTAGTATTGAGGACATTTTATAGTCACCCTTTTCAGACAAAATGTATGTATATGTGCGTGTGTATTTATCTACAGTATGTATATATTCATTATTGACCGTATGTAAACAAAATTTTACCTTTTTAGACACTACAACGTTCTTGAATTTTTATACATCTTGTGTTTTGGACTTGTCTTGGAAACATCCAAAATTTACTAAATATAGCTAATTTGTACGTAAATTCTTATTTTTAATGTAGAATTTTAAATATTTTTATTGTAGACGTAAAATATAATTTATGGATTTTAGATCGAAGTAAAATGCTATCCTAAATGTATTTTAATAGGTCATTACTATTTAAGAACCTTCCAATGTAAATACATTCTTTATGTAACAGAATATCTCTCTCCTCAAATGATGAACCAAGGAAGTTAGAGGTGTCTCTCTCTCTCTCCTCTCTCTCTCTCTCTTAAGGATGAATCAAGGGAGTTAGATCTCTCTCTCTCTCTCTCTCTCTCCTCTCTCTCTCTCTCTCTCAAAAATAAACCAAGAAAGTTAGAGGTCTCTCTCCAATGAACAAAGGAAGTTACAGGTCTCTCTCTCTCTCTCTCTCTCTCCTCTCTCTCTCTCTCTCTCTCTCAATAATGAACCAATGAAGTTAAAGGTCTCTCTCTCTCTCTCCTCTCTCTCTCTCTCCTCTCCTCTCTCTCTCAATAATGAACCAAAGAAGTTATAGGTCTCTCTCCCTCTCTCTCTCTTTCTCTCTCTCTCAATAATGAACCAAGAAAGTTATAGGTCTCTCTCTCTCTCTCTCTCTCTCTCTCTCTCTCTCTCATTGATTAACCAAGAAAGTTATAGGTTGGTCTCTCATGCTCTATCCCTCTCTCTCTCTCTCTCTGTATAATAAACCAAGGAAGTTATAGGTCTCTCTCTCTCTCTCTCTCTCTCTCTCTCTCTCTCTCTCTCTCAATTATGAACCAAGGAAGTTATAGGTCTCTCTCTTAGTAATGAACCAGGCAAGATATAGGTCTCTCTTTCTCTCTCAATAATGAAACAAGGAAGTTACAAGTCTGTCTCTCTCTCTCTCTCTCTCCTCTCTCTCTCTCTCTCTCTCAATTATGAACCAAGGAAGTTATAGGTCTCTCTCTTAGTAATGAACCAGGCTAGATATAGGTCTCTCTTTCTCTCTCAATAATGAAACAAGGAAGTTACAAGTCTCTCTCTCTCTCTCCTCTCTCTCTCTCTCTCTCTCTCCTCTATCAATTATGAACCCAAGGAAGTTATAGGTCTCTCTCTTAGTAATGAACCAGGCAAGATATAGGTCTCTCTTTCTCTCTCAATAATGAAACAAGGAAGTTACAAGACTCTCTCCTCCCTCTCTCTCTCTCTCTCTCTATCAATTATGAACCAAGGAAGTTATAGGTCTCTCTCTCTTAGTAATGAACCAAGCAAGATATAGGTCTCTCTTTCTCTCTCAATAATGAAACAAGGAAGTTACAAGTCTCTCTCTCTCTCTCTCTCCTCTCTCTCTCTCTCCTCTCTCTCAATAATGAATCAAGAAAGTTATAGGTTGGTCTCTCTCTCTCTCTCTCTCTCTCTCTCTCTCCTCTCTGAGTTGTATCTGTGTGCCGGTGAGTGAATACACTTGTGCGTCCCTAAAAATATCTTGATTTAATTAACGCGGATAACAAAAGGTTATCGAGTGCAATATAACTACAAGTTTTCGTGAATAGTCGGTGATTAGTTTGAGGGCAGAAAAGTGGGATAAAACGTCAGCATAGGATAGTTATCTTGTGAAATAATAAAAATCTGATCAAGATGGCTCTCTACAATACAGGCAACTCTTGGAGAGACATCGCTGCAGTCAGCAAAAGTAAATTCCATGAATTGGCGAAACAAGAACTCGACCGTCTGATAACAGAGGTCACTAGTAACTCCAATCAGTGTGACAAAAAAATATTCGCAGACATATTGAAACAGTATGATCCAATAAACTGGAGCAAATCTGCGGAAAACATCAGCAAAATAATAAAAGAAATTCCAAAGATCCAAGTGATAAAGAAACTTATAAAGAAAGTTTACATCAATCAACACATTCAATCAAAGAACAATAAGGAGTCCAATATGGTGAATATGCTGATCAATGCATTGGGAAAAAAGAATGTCAAAATGGTTAATGCATGTAAGATATGGTATTCCATTAATAATCCTCAACAACTGATTAGAATATGTGATGCCTGCCATGTTCCAACACACCCTACATGTGCTGAAATACAGCAAAAAATAAAAAAGAGAGACACAAAGGTATTCTGCTCAACATGGTTAGTCTGGATAGAAAATATAATTAAGTCGAGACTAAATCTGCAAATAGTTGAAGAAGAAGAAGAAGAGGAAGAAGAAGAAGAAGAAGAAGAAGAAGAGAAAAATGAACAGGATATGTGTAAGAATGCAGAGGAAATCATTGATATAACTGATGATGCCATCCAACAACATACTTATGAAGAAATAAATTATCAGATGGAAACAAATAATAGACCCAAGAGACTCTACCCGGACCTATATACTTTTAGGGAAGAGCAAGAACAAGAAAAAAAAGAAAAGAAAGATATAATCTGCAATTTGCTGAAAAGAGGGAATTGCAGATTTGGCGAAAGATGTTACTACAAGCATCCAAAGATATGTCATAATTATGAAATATATGGTAAATATGCTTATTTAGACGGATACAGACACGAATGCAGAGATCTCCATCCAAAAATATGCAAAAACCTAAAAAAAAAAAAAAAAGGATGCAGTTTCAACAAAAAATTTCGATATATGCATCCTACAACCATGAATGAGAGTAAGAAAACTCAGGAAACTGAAAAGAAAAATGAAAGCAAAAATGAAACAAAAAAAGAAACAAAAAAGCAGTCCGCGTACATACCGCGCTATCCACCAAAAGCCCCAAGATATGAGGCCTTTCAACCCAAATCTGCACATTTAGGGCCCAACTACAAAGAATGCATATATAATTCCAGGGGTTGGTGTAGATATGGGGATAATTGCAGGTATACACACAAAAAGAAATATGAAGGCGAAAGAGCAAATATAATAGAAAAGTTGGATTTTTAATGACAAAATTCCGGGAAATGGAGAAAAGAACAACATATTAGAAAAGGAAGGAAGCATGGGAGAATCCATATCATTACCAATATTAAATAAGGGGGATGAAACACAAACCATAATAGTGATGAATGTACAGGGTTTAGTCTTAAAAGAACTAACCCAATTTGAAAAAATAGATATGTTAAATGTAAGTGAAACATGGTATTCCCAAGAGACTGGCAGTGATGACCAGATAAAGGGTTTCTAAACTTATAGATCTGACAGAACAAATAGGAATCAAGGGGGAACCGCAATATATGGAAGAGACATAAATCAAGGGAAAGTCTGTGAAAAATACAGCAACGCAGAATGTGAATTGATTACGGTAGAATTTGAATTTGAAAAACTAGTGAATATTGTAGTTTACAGAAAACCCCAAATAATAGGGAGTTTGACATAATAATAGAAAAAATAGATGATATATGTAGAAACCATAAAGACTGGAATATACTCCTATCCGGATATTTTAACTTTCCTTTCGTGGATTGGAAAGAACGGATAGAAGAAAGTGGTTGTATGTATACATATAAAAAAGAGAGTAATAGTAGCGCAGAAGATAAGAGGCAATTTGAAAAGCTTCAAGATATGCTATTAGAACATAATATGCAACAAATAAACCACATTCCAACAAGAAAGGAAAATGTCCTAGATCTAGTATTTGTGAATGAGGTGAATTATGTTAAAGAAATAATAGTGTATAACACGGGAATTTCAGACCAAAATGTCATAGAATTAATAGTCCATTCTAAAGCAATTGATCACAGAATTGATCAAAGCACAAAACGTTGGGAAGGATATGGAAAATATAATTTTTATAGTAAGAATATAAATTGGTCAGAAATAAATGAAAAACTGAATAAAGAATGGAAAAATGTGTTTGTAACTGATAATATACAGGTAAATACGGACATACTGTACAAAATACTGGAGAAAATTGTTGAAAAATATGTACCGAAGAAAAACAATAAACAAAAGACATGCATACCAAGAGAAAGAAGGATCTTATTTCAGAAAATTAGAAAGTGGAAGAAAAATCTTGCACAAAAAAAAATGTGTGGAAAATGATGGAAATAAAATATAAGATAGAAAATGCAGTACAAGAAAATGAAAAAAGGGTCTTAGAAGAAAGGACACTACCAAATTAAAAAAAAAAAAAAAGTACTTTACTCCTATGCAAAAAAGATGAATAAAGGGAGCTTAGAAATAGGCCCTATAAGAATTGAAGGACGGCTAACGAATGAAAAAGAGGAAATATGCAACATATTAGCAGAAAAATACAAGAGTGAGTACACGCCAAGAATTGCGGATGGGAATAATGAAACAGAAATGAGAGAAGAAAATTTTGAATATCTAACGGATATAGATATTAATGAAGCAGATCTTGTCAAGGCTATAAACGAAATTAAAAATGGATCAACAGCCGGACCAGATGGAGTTCCAGCGATTTTGTTAAAAAGAAAACTGCAAACACTATCGCAAAGCCGCTTGCAGTACTGCTAAGACAAAGTGTTGATATGAGCGAGATATGAGCGAGATATATGTTAAACATAAATTAGCTTATATAACCCCTATTTTCAAAAGTGGATCAAGACTAGAGGCAAGCAATTATAGACCTGTTAGTCTAACATCACATACTATGAAAGTATATGAGAGGGTAAAAAAAAAATAAAATAATGGATCATTTGGTTAAGAATAATTTGTTTAATATAGGTCAACACGGTTTTGTGCCCGGAAAATGTACAAAGACCCAACTGATAGCACACTATGAAAACATATACAAAAATATGATAAATGAAAAAGACACAGATGTGATCTATCTAGATTTTGCAAAAGCTTTTGACAAGGTAGACGATAATATATTAGAGAAAAAAATGAGAAAGCATAATATTGTGGGAAAGATAAAAAAATGGGTAAAAGAATTCCTGCAAAACAGAAAACAGATAGTGGTTGCAAATGACGAGAAATCGGATGAAGCTCGGGTAATATCTGGCGTGCCACAAGGTACGGTATTAGCTGCACTGCTGTTTGTTAATATGATTTCAGACATAGACTGTGATGTTGAAAACTCTATATTGAGAAGTTTCACCGATGACACAAGAAGAAGTAGAGAAATTACTTGTGATGAAGATAGGAACTAACTACAAAGAGATCTAAACAAAATATATGAATGGTAAGAGATAAATAGGATGGTATTTAACTCCGATAAATTCGAATCAATGAATTATGGAAACAGAGAAGGAATGGTATATGCATACAAGGGACCTAATAACGAGACAATCACAAACAAGGAAGCAATTAAAGACCTTGGTGTAATGTTAAATAGGAATATGTTATGCAACGACCAAATAGCAACACTGTTGGCTAAATTTAAAGCAAAAATGGGAATGTTATTCAGACACTTTAAAATAAGAAAAGCTGAACACATGATTATGCTTTACAAAACTTGTGTACGTAGTACACTCGAGTACTGCAATGTGATATGGTACCCACACTATCAAAAGGATATTGCACAAATAGAGAAGTGTACAAAGGTCCTATACTGCTAGAATAGAAGAAGTTAAGGACCTTGACTACTGGGAAAGACTGCAAATTTTAAAACTATACAGTCAAGAAAGGAAAAGAGAACTCTACATGATAATACAAGCAAGGAAGCAAATAGAAGGAATTACTGAAAACATCATGGAGCTAAAAATATCAGAAAGAGCAAGCCGAGGTAGATTAATAGTGCCCAAAAATATACCAGGAAAGCTAGGGAAGGCGCACAGGACATTAATCCACTACGCACCAGCATCGATATGCAGCGACTATTTAATGTGCTGCCAGCTCATCTAAGAAACATATCAGGAGTGAGCGTAGATGTGTTTAAGAATAAGCTCGATAAATACCTAAGATGCATCCCAGACCATCCAAGACTGGAAGATGCAAAATACACCGGAAGATGCATTAGCAGCTCTCTGGTGGATATACGAGGTGCCTCACACTGAGGGACCTGGGGGAACCCAAACAAAAAATAAGGCAATAAGGAAAGGCTCTCTTTGTCTGTCAAATAAATCATCAGGTAGTTCAATATGCCTCTCTTTAGGTCGGTTTGTCTATCTAGAATTGGCGTTTGAGCTCAAACCCAGCATGGAGGATTTATCGATACTCCCCTGAGTAAGAATTGTTGAAACCTCAATAAGTATTTGGGCTTCAATGGTAAAGAAAAGGATTTTTTTTTTCACATAAATTTGTAAACATTCACATGTAATGGATTGTGAAAAAAAATTATATCGATAATGTTACTGAAATTTGGGTGTAATTTGAACAATAGTGAAATGAGATTTACGAAAATCAATAGAAAAACATCCATTAATAGTTTCTGATAGTCTAATGAATTATTAATGGATAATTCATTTTTCAATTATTACGTTAAATTAATCAACTTAACACAGCGAATTTTGGATGGAAGTGATTTCTGTACGAGTTATTGAATTATCTTTCGATAATTGAATTAAATCATTCAGCAGGATTATTTATTCATGATTAATTCCGGGCGACTCTGCGATAATATTATACATAACAAATATTTCTTAGCTGCTGATGTAAGCATGAATTAAAACGTTTCAATGCAAAATATTCATATTTACAGTTGAAGCATTTCTAATTTAATTTTCAAGTTTTCATTTAAGAAATCATAGAAAGAATTGACTATGGAAGGTTTAAAGGTCACTCATGAATGGTAGAGTTACAATGCCCTAGACATAGACCATATATACTATATATATAATTAGCTCCCAAGCCCCTTCCCTACCCAAGGTGGAAACAGGGCGGGGCCAGGCAATGGCTGCTGATGACTCAGCTGGTAGATCTATAAGGCTCCCACTTCTTATCACTCATGGATGATGAGGTTGCAGACACAACAAGAAACTATCGAACTTGAGCGGGACTCGAAGCCCAGTCCGACAGATAGCTAGGAAGGGACGTTTCCAATAGGCCACCACAACTATAAGGATTGTGGTAGTCTATAGGAAACGTCTCAGTCTTGCAATCTGTCAGTCGGGAGTTCAAACCCCGCTCAAGCCCGATAGTTACTTGTAGTGTCCTTGACCTTACTACCCCTGTGAGCTAGGGATGGTAGGTTTATGGCAGCTTATAGATCTTCTACCTGCTGATTCATCAGAAGTCATTGCCTGGCTCACCATGTCCTAGCTTGGCCAGAGAGGAGGTTTTGAAGAGAATCATATGTATAAAGCTTGCCGCGCCGCACACTGAGCCCAAACGCACGCGCCCGAACAGAACCAAAACGTCCGATAGAAATCGAAAGCATGCATTCTTACCTGACTGCGCACACTGGGCCAGAACAGAACGGAACCGACGCGCCAGAACAGAACGGAACGGACGCAGTATTCTTTAAAAGATATTTTTTCTGTAGCGTCGGTGGCGTCTGACAAGCTGAGCATGTGCAGAACGACTGCCGCGGTTGTTTTGGAGAGGGTTGCGGAGGAATTCAGAAAACATATGAAAACATATGATTCAATACAAAGATTTTAGGAGTGTTTATTATTTATTATTATTGTTTAGTATTATTATTATTATCATTATTTTTTTTCTTTTTTGATGATGTCAGAAATTTGACGAATGTACTTCAATAACAATGATGTGAATATATGATTTATTACAAAGAATTTTGGAGTGATTATTAAATATTATTATATTTTATTTTTTATTTTTTGGAAACATAAACATCTGGCTTACGGATTCGATAAAAGATTGATATACAGAATATCTAATGATTGTAACATCAATTAAATAAACACTCAGTTATGTTTAAGGAAAACTTCCTTCGTTTATATAAAATTCTGTGTCGGTTCCGTTCTGTGGCTTCTGGCTCAGTTTGCGCACTGGACGTCGTTTCTGTTCTGTTCTGAGGCTTCAGTGGCTTCGGCAGCGGTTCCGTTCCGGCTCAATGTGCAGCAAGCTTCAAGCTTGCCGCACACTGAGCCTGAACGGACGCGCCCGAACAGAACCGAAACGTCCGACAGAAATCGAAAGCATGCATTCTTACCTGACTGCGCACACTGGGCCAGAACAGAACGGAACTGATGCGCCAGAACAGAACGGAACTGATGCGCCAGAACAGAACGGAACCGACGCAGTATTTGTTGAAAGATATTTTTTCTGAAGCGTCGGTGGCGTCTGACAGGCTGCGCATGCGCAGAACGACTGCAGTGGTTGTTTTGGAGAAGGTTGCTGAGGAATTCGAAGGTTAGAGTGATAGCAACCAATATTTTTCTGATGTCAGAAATTTGACGAATGTATATTAATAACAATGATGTAAACATTTGATTTAATACAAAGATTTTAGGAGTGATTATTAATTATTATTATTATTATTATTATTATTATTATTATTATTATTATTATTATTATTATCATTTTTGAAAACATATAAACATCTGGCTTACGGATTCATAAAAGATTGATATACAGGATATATAATCATTGTAACATTAATTAAATAAAAACTCAGTCATGATTAAGGAAAACTTCCTTCATTTATATAATATTCTGTGTCGGTTCCGTTCTGTGGCTTCTGGCTCAGTGTGCGCGCTGGACGTCGTTTCTGTTCTGTTCTGAGGCTTCGGTGGCTTCGGCGGCGGTTCCGTTCCGGCTCAGTGTGAGGCAAGCTTAAAGGGTTGGGTTCTACGACACTACCTTCTTCCAGGAAGCTGCGGTTCATGAGTGACCTTTCAACAACTAGTGTATCTACTACTATGATGACACTGATTCTGAAGGAAACCGAAAGGATGACATAAATATAAGTTGGAGAAGAGCATCGAAATCGGTTGGTATTATATAATGAATCTTTTGAGGATCTTTTCCCTCTTCA
>NC_090736.1:59456276-59461276 GCF_036898095.1 Palaemon carinicauda | reverse complement strand
CATTCCCTTGGAGTACATACACACACGCACACACATACATATATATATATATATATATATATATATATATATATATATATATATATATATATATATATATATATATATATATATATATAGATAGATAGATAGGTAGGTAGGTAGACAGATAGATAGATATTTCCTGATACGCTGAACAGCAGGGAGGAGAGTGGAGTAGTTATACCCTGGTGAGAGGAGGAATCCAGAGAGGTACACTAGGAAACCAAAATCTCCCACAAATTGCCGAACAAGTGGGTTATAGTTAAGAAAGCGAAAGAGGTGGAAGGGGGGGGGGGATATTGAATGTATGTGTGTGCTTATCTATCTAGAGAGAGATTAGTTCACCAAACTTTCAACTGGGCTATACAAGGCACTGAGGATTATAAAGAGAAAAGTAGATGATTAATGGAGAAATAGTGATTTAAAAGCTCAAGATAGAGACGACTGGCGAAGTCTAACCGAGGCCCTTTGCGTCAATATGCGTAGGAGGAGATGATGATGATGATGATGAGCCTATATAAATTATATATATATATATATATATATATATATATATATATATATATATATATATATATATATATATATATATATATATATATATATATATCCACTGAGTAAATACATATTTGTTTTGAAGTATCAATTTTTATTCTAATTGAAAGTTCTGAAAATTGAAGTTGAGAAACATCATCAATTTTTTAGTTATACAAGTTTCTCTAGTCTTTCATTAAACTCTCAAACAGTGCGTGTATGTATATATATATATATATATATATATATATATATATATATATATATATATATATATATATATATATATATATATGTATGTATGTATGTATGTATGTATATATATATATATATATATATATATATATATATATATATATATATATATATATATATATATATATATATATATATACACATACATTAATAATTTGCAATAACATTCATCATCCCAACAGGTTGATTAAATAAACTGGATGAAATTTCCCAAGCAAAGATCTATGAATGAAAATCCACTGTTAGGAAATTCAAATACTTGTCGATTCTTAAACACGATTCCATGAAACAATAAACAAAGGGATTGGGTGACATGACATCATCTGAACATCATCTTTTCACTGAAACAAATTCGTCAAATTGGATTCCAATATTCCAACGGCCACCGCTCGCCATTCCAGGAAAAATCCAACCGCCTTCCGTGTCAGAGAAATGGGTTGTATTGAATCCTGAAATCGACAGGACACACGCTGACCAATTTAGCCCGTTAGTCTTGACGAGATACAACACTCCACATATTTCTTTGAGGATGAAACCACTGCAAATACGCACGGGAGCCTCATTAACAACAATGCAACTCTCTGACAAACAAAGCGCTAATTTTCTCTGCCTCCTTGTCATTCTCAGGTTACGGGATTATAAGATATAAAAAAATAATTGGTTTCGAGTTTAAAGTTTCTACACAGATATTTTTGCAAATAATAATTTTTACAATATCAAAATCCAAAGTTTATCTCACTTTCTGCCTGACGATCTGCCGGACTGGAATTCGAGTCCCGGTCAAGTTAGATAGTTTCTTGTGGCGTCTGCAACCTCAATAATGTTGAGGGCTAAGGTGGGGGTAGGGGGAGCCTATAGGTCTATTTATTGAATCATCAGCAGTCATTGAATGACCCTCCCTAGTCCTAGCTTTGGTGCTCATCACACACAGACACACACTCACAAACACACACACACACACACACACACACACACACACACATATATATATATATATATATATATATATATATATATATATATATATATATATATATATATATACATATATATATATATATATATATATATATATATATATATATATATATATATATATATATATATATATATATATATATATATATATGGTCAGTCTCTATGGCATTGTCACTGTCCCTTACTTCTGCCATTCATGAGAGGCATTTAAGCCTTAAACCATACGGAGTGAACGGCAGTAATATTACAAAAGCAATCCAGAAAATAACAAAGTCACGATTTGCTTTGGGGCACAGTCACTTAGGAGAGGACACACTATAGGTACTGAAAACTTTTAAAACAATACTCTGAGCAGTGTGCTTGAGTGACGCAATACCTCATAAAAACATAAAAGAACATTACATAAGCCTTTGTTCATATCGGGTATGATCAAATAACACTCTCAAACAGTTACGTAAGACTTCGTAACAAAAATATGTGAAATAAAAATGACTTCATTCTCAAAAATAACATGAATATACATATACTAACTTGAATAAAGAATAAAAAGAAATTAACTACGAAAGTCATACGTAATTTACATAATAAACCTAACTCTACACGAGAGGAGCTCATCCTAAGAGCTAGCTATTCATCTTTTCAATGCACAAATAAATTATAAATGAAAGCATTAATAAACTACTGTATTTACTCTACACTAGACCAGTTTCGTACTTATATATATATATATATATATATATATATATATATATATATATATATATATTATATATATATATATATATATATATATATATTATATATATATATATATATATATATATATATATATATATATATATATGTATATATATATGTATATATATATATATATATATATATATATATATATATATATATATATATATATATATATATATTATACAGTATATATATATATATATATATATATATATGTATATATATATATATATATATATATATATATATATATATATACATATATATATATATATATATATATATATATATATATATATATATGTATATATATATATATATATATATATATATATATATATATATATATATATATATATATATATATATATTACAGTGTACCCATAAAGTTTGTAAGCCTAATTTCTATGCACTCAACAGTCAGTTTTCAAAAACTCTATAACATTGGATTTGTGTATTTCAAGAATTACATAGATAAAAGAGCTACTGTTAAATAGACCCCTAAAAATAAAGGGATCAGTGGACTACCCAGAACATCTCAGGAAAACAACGATCATATAAGACAAGCCTATGGCCTTAATCTTTCCCACCGTTAACCTTACATTAAGGGGTTGGTTGCCTGATGTGCTCTCTCCAATGCCTTCTATCAAAGTAATCCTTTTCTTTTCAAGCCTTTGATCGTTCTCCTACAAAGGTCATCTGTATTGCTGCAATACACTTATAGATGCTACGTTAAATAGTGCACAAGACCTGCACAAGAACTCCAGCTTAGACGCGTACAAAGTGCAAGTCATAGAGCCAAGAATTTGGAACTATTTTGATGAAATGTTTCAGGGAAACTGAACACATAATATGAGAATCTGGGGATCAGAACATCCTCTGTGATTATGGAACGTCACTAAGATCATTCAAAGGTGAATGTGTAATGTGCAATCGAATCATCGGCCCATTTTTCTTCATCGAGACATCAACGACTGCCGATGTTAACCTTGACCTTTATTCATTCCTGTCTTCAGGACTGTTGCAATAAGAAGAAATCAAATTTATCCAAGACCGATGAGGATCCGGGTTTGGGGACAACGTGTGCTTTGCCGCGCTTCTGCTGAGCTTTGTACTCCTACCACGGTCATCATGGTGCTTTCATCCTTATGTGACCTTACTTCCTTTAAATATATAACCTACCACCTTACATGTCTTAGTGCAAGAGGCCGTGTCCTACTATATTTTTTAGCAGGGCGATCCAATACCTACCTACCTTGACCTTTAGACTGAAATTGCTGTACCACAACTACATGACCTTCAACCAATCATCCTTTTGGAGCAAGACAGTGCACTACCACATGTGGACTGTATGTTCGTGGGTTCCTAAGTCAAACATATCCAGACCTGTGGATTGAAATGAGTGGATTGGAAGGGATGTTGCAAATCCCTGGCCGCCTCTCTCACCAGATATCACACCCCTGGACTTCTTTCTATGGGGGTCATGTAAAAGATATCGTTTATCGAACAAAGATACGGGATATCACTGATCTCGAGCAAAAGAACACGTATGCCATTATCAACATTTACACATTTGTCTTTTCATTTGCTTTGTAATATATTTTCTAATTTGTTAAGAGACTTTATGGATGGACACACACGCCCACACACATATATATATTTATATATATGTATATATGTATATATATACACACTTATATATATACATATATATACACACACACACACACATATATATATATATATATATATATATATATATATATATATATATATATATATATATATATATATATATATATATATATATATATATATATATATATGCTTTTAGGACACAGCTTCTCTCAAATGCTATTTTCACTGAAGGCGATCACCATAGTTGCGACAATGTGTTTCCTATAGGAATCCTCACATTCCCTTAGCTTCATTAAATAGGTTTATTAAACAATGATGAATTAAGGCATGCAATTAAGCTAAGCATTTAAGCCAAGCACCAAAGGCTTACGTCTAAAAAAAAGAAGCTGAGGAAATACTAAGAGGCTCTAAGAAACACATTGACGCAACTAAGGTGATCGCTTTCAATGAATATATATATATATATATATATATATATATATATATATATATATATATATATATATATATATATATATATATATATATATATATATATATAAGGCACTAAAAGAGTTGGAACACCCACACCTATATGACTGAGGACTATGAAATGTGAAGTAGGAGATGAAGAGTGGATAAGCATTTTTTGGATATGTTAAAATAAAACAAAGAGAGTATACAGACCAATAATGAAACTAGGCATATATCAGCTTTTGAATTCAACAGCTCATTCCATAAGTATTTATTAACTCACAATTAGTAATAGGAACAAAGTAAATGCGTACATGAAACGTATAACTGATCACCAACATTCACTTAACGTGCACAATAACCAGCTCTTTAATAAGAAT
>NC_090736.1:59443776-59451276 GCF_036898095.1 Palaemon carinicauda | reverse complement strand
ATATATATATATACATATACATATATATTATATGTATGTATGGATGAATATATATATATATATATATATATATATATATATATATATATATATATATATATATGTATGCATATATATGCATATACATTTCTGTATATATAACTATATATTCATATACATGTACATATATGTAATACTGTATATATATATATATATATATATATATATATATATATATATATATATATATATATATATATATATATATATATATATGTATGTATGGATGAATATATATATATATATATATATATATATATATATATATATATATATATATATATATATATATATGTATGTATGGATGAATATATATATATATATATATATATATATATATATATATATATATATATATGTATGCATATATATGCATATACATTTCTGTATATATAACTATATATTCATATACATGTACATATATGTAATACTGTATATATATATATATATATATATATATATATATATATATATATATATATATATATATATATATATATATGTATATATTTATGTATATGATATGTACTGTATATATATGTATATAAATATATACATATATGTATATATATATATATATATATATATATATATATATATATATATATATATTTATATTTATATGTCTGTATATATGTAAATATATGTAATGTATATAAACACTATATATATATATATATATATATATATATATATATATATATATATATATGTATTTATGTCTGTATATAATGTATACATATATGTACAGTATATATATATATGTATATATATATATATATATATATATATATATATATATATATATATATATATATATATATATATATATACCACTGTATATATATATGTATATATGTATATATATATATATATATATATATATATATATATATATATATATATATATATATATATATATATATATATATATATGTGTGTGTGTGTGTGTGTGTGTATGTATGTATATAATATGTATATATATATGTATATAAATATATACATATATATGTATGTAAATGTATACTCATATATATATATATATATATATATATATATATATATATATATATATATATATATATGTGTGTGTGTGTGTGTGTGTGTGTGTGTGTATCTAAATATATGTAATGTATATAAATACTGTATATATAAATATATATTTTATATATATATATATATATATATATATAAATATATGTATATATATAAATATATATGTATATAATGTGTATATATATTTACAGTATATATAGTTATATATATGTATATATATAAATATATATGTGTGTATATATGTATATATAATATATATAATTTCATCCACTACTTTCCTCCCATTACTTCCCTGACAAGAATAAACAACATAGGTGATAATACATTCCCTTGGAGTACTCCACTGATCATTGGAAATTCATTTGTCAGGACTCGACTAACATTAATTTTGGACTTGCTATGCTCATGAAGAGATTTAATCAACTTTATATATTTAATACGTACACCATAACAACACAGGACTCTCTCTCTCTCTCTCTCTCTCTCTCTCTCTCTCTCTCTCTCTCTCTCTCTCTCTCTCTCTCTCTCTATATATATATATATATATATATATATATATATATATATATATATATATATATATATATATATATATATATATATTTATATATTTATATATACATGTATATATGTATATATATATATATATATATATATATATATATATATATATATATATATATATATATATATATATATATATATACATATATACATATATAGGATAATTTACTCTAGTTTAAAGCACTTCGGTCCAAAGAACTTCAGCCAAAGGTATTTGGTCAAGAGATGTATTGATCTTAAGTCACTTCGGACTATAGACACTTTGGTCTAAGAATACTTTGGTATAATGGCAATTGGGTAAAATGGTAAAAAATAATCATAATATATGAATATTGTTTAACTATTGTTATGGTTCCCGTTGTATATTTATTAAATATTTTTTATTTAGTTTTCTTTTCAGTCACTAGATGGAGTGAGTATCCTTAAAAATGTATGGTTGTTTTCAGTCACTAGATGGTGTGACTAATTAGTTGTAATTTAAGTATTGTTTGTTTGTTCCATGGTCCATGGATGACCAAATATTGTTTACTTCGACAATAAAGTTTGCTTTGTCCAGTGTGCTTCCTGGATTGGTGATTAACGGTTCTTGGATTTATTACTTGGATTTAAAAGTGTTTATTTGTATTCGGTAAGATATTATTGTTCATTTTGTTTCGAAACACCAGTGGATTTATTTAAGAGAAGGTTATGAATTTATCTATCATTATTTCTTTATATTTCTGTACATAAGTGTAGAATATATATATTGTAATTAAAAGTGGTTAAAAGTGGTTAAAAAGTGATTTTATCTATTTTCCCTTTTAAATTATAAACTTAAAACTGAACCTTGTAAACTAGCACTAACTTCTAAGAATATTGTTATGATCTATAAAGTGCTACATGAAATCTTGAATCATAAATACGAATCATAACAAATGGCGACCTTGCCAGGATATTCTACACGTCGTGTAGGTACAGAAATTTTCCTAATTGGCTCTATTGTCGAACATATGCGTATTTTTTAAATATATGAATCGAGCGAAGTTTTGTGAAACGTGTTTTCATTTTAGTTGACTATTGATGGCTGCTCTGTATTATTGATTTTTACGACCAAAAAACTATTAAGTGAATTGTAAAGTTTAACATTTAAATTTAGTTTTGAATAGTAAAAATTATTGTAGTTATGGAGCCTTTTGATTTGAGTGCATTTGTTAGTCAACCCTCTATTGGTTATTTGCGTTCGCATACGATACGAAAAGAGGACTGGTTATCTATTGCGCGTGAATATGAATTTGTTCGTGATGTCAAGAAAACGTGGCGTAAATCACAAGTCAAGCATTTTGTTATAAGTAAATTGGTTGATAATGATATATTAACTGAAGAAGCGTTTGATCTTTGTGATGAAATAAGTTCAGTGTTAGAGGTAAAGAGGTTAGAGTTGCAGTATGCTGAGAGAGAAAGAGAGAAAGATAGAATAGAGAGGTCAGAACGTGAAGAACGAGACCGGAAAGAGCGGTTAGAACGTGAAGAGCGTGAATATAAGTTTAAGTTAGAACAACTTAAAATTGAACGCGAAACTGGTGGTGTAGCTCGGTTAGAAGATAGTAACACTAATGTAATTAAGTATTCAAAGATGATTCCTTCCTTTGACGAAAACTCGCCTGATGAATTTTTTGCTTTATTTGAGAAGTTGGCAAATAGTTTAAAGTTACCTAAGGTAATATGGCCAATTCTTATTCAACCTGCTTTAAAGGGTAAAGGTCAGTCTGCCTTTCTTGCTTTAACATTAGAAGAAGGTAAAGATTATGATTTTATTAAAGAATCTATCTTGCGTGTGTACGAACTCACCCTGGAATATTACCGCTTAAAGTTCCGTAAATATCGTAAATTTGACAACCAGTCGTATGTTGAATATTCCCATAATATTGTGCGTATGCATGATAAATGGTTAAAGTCTGCTGGTGTTTCGAGCATGGATGAATATAGAGAACTAATATTAGTAGAACAATTTATAAGAGGTATACCCATTGATACGCAGAGGTATTTATTTGAGAAAGAAGTAACTACCCTTCAAAGAGCAACTGTACTTGCTGAAAATTTTAGGTTATTAAGACCTCGTTATTCAGGTAACCAATCCAGGAAGACACCAAGTAAGTCGCCTCAAAACTCACCACCAACAAGTCCTTATAGATTATCTGTTAAATCTCTTGGCTCTGGTGCTAGTTCAAGTGTAACTTGTTATTCGTGTGGTGAGGTCGGTCATGTGAAAGCTAGATGTCCCAAACATTCTAGGAAGAATGAAAGAAAGAGTAAAGCAGAGGAATCTAATTTCTCTTGTTGCGATATAAATGCTGAGTCAGCTGGTGGTGTTGATGGTTTCAAACCATTCTGCTTTGACGGAGTTTTGGGTACTGGTGATGAACATAGTGAGGGTGTTGTTGTAAAGCTAATGCGGGACACCGGTTCATCGCAGAGTTTAGTTGTTAGAGGGGCAGTACCTGGGTTAGAGGACTGTCTTACCAATGATAAAGTAATAGTTAGGAGCATAGGTGGTTTGACTTCTTTGCCTCGGGCTAGAGTGCATTTGGATTGTGGCATATTCAAGGGTAATATCATTGTGGGTATTGTCGTGTCTCTTCCGATTCCTGGCGTAGATGTTCTTGTTGGAAATGATGTTGCAGGTAATCTTGTGGTACCGGACCCTGTGGTATGTGATAATCCTTTGGAAGTCAGCCCTGTTCAGCAGTTGGAGGATGTGAAACCTGAGTTGTTCCCATCTTGTGTAGTTGAACGCAGCAGAGGCCTGCATGGGATTGTTTTGACCGAATCGGTACCTAGTATTGATGATCAGTTCAATGCTGTTGAATGTGGTGCTAGGTCTGCAGTTGAGGATGACAAGGTGAGAGATGGAGTACGTTTAGATTTAGGGACAGATTTTGACTACTCTCTCTATAGTTTGTTTAATGAAAGTGTTCAACCTGATATTCCTACTGTGGTTAGGGAGAATAGTTTTGATACTAAGAGTAGGAAAGGTTGTAATGGAAAAGTTGGAAATGTATTGACATCATCATGCAATGATGTATATAAAATTAATGTCACAGATTTGAAACATGAACAAATTAACGATGTCTCTTTACAGCCTTTGTTTAAGAATGCATTGACAGAGAATGAGAGTATGGCAGAATTTACATGTTACTACTTGAAAGCTGGAGTGCTAATGAGGAAATATAGAGGAAGTACCGCAGCAGCAACTGCCTCTTGGGAAGTTAAACAACAGTTGGTGGTTCCAGCATCTCTGAAAAATCATGTGATGAAGGTGGCCCATGAAGTCTCTACTACTCATCTTGGGATTAAGAAGACAGCATACAGTATATTGCAATATTTTTATTGGCCTAGCCTTTTTCGTGATGTGAAGGTATTCTGCAATTGTTGCGTAATCTGTCAAAAAGTAATTAAGCCCAACCAAGCACCTAAACCAGTGCCTTTGGTCCCTCAAGTAGTCTGTAATGTTCCTTTTGAAAAAGTTATTATTGACTGCGTTGGACCTCTACCAAAAACAAAAAGACAGCATCAGTACATGTTGACTATAATGTGTTCTAGTATTAGATATCCAGATGCTATTCCTTTACGGAATATAACTACGAAGAATCTTATTCCACACCTAGTCAAGGTTTTTACTCAATATGGCATACCTAAAGTTGTTCAAACCGACCGTGGTACCAATTTTACATCAAAGCTTTTTCAGGATGTTATGTTGGCTATGGGTGTTCACCATTCAATATCTACAGCTTATCATCCGCAAAGCCAGGGGGTGCTAGAGCGATTTCACCAGACGCTTAAGGAGGCTCTGACTAAATACTGCCATGAACATCAGAAGGAGTGGGATGAGGGCCTACCGTTTGTGTTGTTCGCCATAAGAAATACTCGGCAAGACAGTTTGGGATATTCGCCTTCTGAACTACTTTATGGTAGGAGTGTTAGAGGACCATTAAAGGTTTTATACGATGTCTGGCTTGAAAACCACGAATCAGGTAAAGACTTACATCAATATGCTGTTACTCTTAAAAAGCAATTAGATGAGGCTCGAGTATTTGCACATCAGAATCTGTTTAAAGCACAAAATAGTATGAAGAAAAGGTTTGATGTTAAAACTGTAATAAGAGAATTTAAACCAGGTGATCAAATTTTAATGCTTAATCCCACTAAGAAGTCTTTTGAATGTCGTTTTGAAGGACCCTATACTGTAGTAGAGAGACGGGGCAATAATGTATATGAAATTGAAACTACTGGTAAAAGGAAAGATAGGCATCTTGTTCATGTGAATAGACTTAAGCCTTTTGTGTCAGAGAGCACTAAAGTGAAGTCAACAGTGCTTGCAGCTGTAAACGTTAAGAATGATTCGGTTATTGTTCCAGAGAAGGATTTTCAAATAGGTAATGATTCTCACCTCTCAAATTCTGAAATTTTAATTAATATCTCCGCAAAATTAATGCATTTAGGTTCTCGCCAGGCTATGGATATGGAACGTTTGCTGAAGTCTTTCAGAGATCTGTGTGGAGATGTACCAACAAAAACGAATCTTTTGAAATATACTATCATTTTGAAAGAGGGAACAACCCCATGCAAGCAAGCACCTTATCGAGTATCCCCATACAAGAGAGCTATATTGAGAAAAGAAACTCAGTTTCTACTGGATAACGACTTGGCCGAAAGCTGTGACAGTCCTTGGTCTTCACCGTGTTTATTAGTATGAAAACTCGATGGATCGTTTCGACTCTGCACCGATTATAGACAGGTTAATAAACTCGCTGTCACAAATGCATACCCACTGCCTAGAGTGGATGATTTGATTGATCAAAGTCTTGGTCGGACCACATGAAGGGCTTGAAAGAAGTATTGCTGCGTCTGAGGAAGGCAGGTTTGACAATAAACCTGAAGAAAAGTGACTTTGGACATGCCAAGATACAGTACCTTGGATACGTTGTGGGAAGCAATGAAGTGGCACCAGATGATGCCAAGGTGAAGGATATCATTACCATACAACCTCCCACCTCTAAAAGAGAAGTTCAACGATTCCTGGGAATGGTTGGATACTATCGACGTTTTTGCGAAAATTTCTCGGATGTGGTCGCTCCTCTCACTTCTCTTACAAGCAGTAAAAAGAAATTTAATTGGACTGACGATTGCAAGACTGCCTTTGAACACTCAAAACGCATCCTGGCATCTTGTCCAGTTTTGCGGGCACCAAATTTTAAGAAACCTTTTTCAATTGAGGTTGATGCCAGCGATTTGGGAACGGGAGCTGTACTGCTACAGGAATGGATAGATGGAATCTTGCATCCAGTAATGTATGCTTCTCAGAAGCTCAAACCTCACCAACGACCCTATGCAACTGTTGAAAAAGAAGCTTTTGGGTTATTGGTTGCATTGGAGAAGTTTGCAGCTTATCTCCATTGTTCTCCATTCACTATCAATGTCTACACGGACCATCAGCCTCTAACGTTTTTACAGAGAATGAGAACGAAAAATCATCGACTCATGAGATGGTGGCTGATGCTACAAGAATATGATCTTCAAATACACCATATAAAAGGAAAAGACAATGTATGTGCAGACATGTTATCACGGAATCCTACATGATAGAGAATATTAAAATAGTCTGTTCAGTCATCATGATGGTGATGACGACTTTTTGTGGGGGGATATGTTATGGTTCCCGTTGTATATTTATTAAATATTTTTTATTTAGTTTTCTTTTCAGTCACTAGATGGAGTGAGTATCCTTAAAAATGTATGGTTGTTTTCAGTCACTAGATGGTGTGACTAATTAGTTGTAATTTAAGTATTGTTTGTTTGTTCCAT
>NC_090736.1:59402871-59430371 GCF_036898095.1 Palaemon carinicauda | reverse complement strand
TTTGTGTTTCCTAGGTTGAAATCATTTCAAATACACACAATCGCCCACAAATACTTTTACCGGTGCGGTTTTGAACCGACCATCATACTTTGAGCAGTGATTTTCATTAGCTCTTTTCAAAAAACTTTCAGTGGTGTTCATTACTCTCCTCAATAGATTTAATAAATATACATGGTATTGCTCAGTTGAACAATTTGGCAATTGTGAATTAATGAATACCGTATATGGCAGCACAGGATCCTGTCCATACACTAAAAAGAAAGGCGTGTCCCTGAGCAAAGCATTATATGCAATGTTCAAAGGTAGCTCAGCTCTAGGAAGCATGGCGTGCCAATGAAGGGGGTCATCAGTTACTAAGTAACGCAAAATTCACAGTACTTCCCTATTATGCGATTCTACTAAGCCATTTTCTGGTTGCCTATATGCTGTCACAGAAAAGTGTTAAATTTTCATCAATTCCGTGACCGATTTCACCACCTTATTTATAAACTCAAGACCATTATCACTTATCAAAATTTTCGGGCAACCAAACCTAGTAATGAAAGAGCACAGCACCTGGGCTAATGATTTTGCAGAATTATCCAACATTCCATAAGTATGAGTGCACCGAGTAAATGCATCCACAAATACACATATATACTTGTGTTAAACCAGTAGGAAGTGGTCTTACTACATACATATGTACTCAATAAACTTTAATAGGAATCACAGGCCACTTTCTGGCTTCTGGTACAGTGTTTTTATGTTCTTTGAAACAGTTACAAGCATGACAACCTTTTATGTAGCTCTTTATAGATATTTTCATTCCTAACCAAAAGAAGGATTCACGTGCTCTCCTTAATATTCTATCAATCCCTAAATGCTGTGCTTATGGACTTCCATGTACAATGTGGATGGCTCGTTTAATTAAAGAGGGAGGAAGAACTACCCGTGCACAAAATTCCCCTCCCCTCTTCTTGTAAGCATAATTTAAGATATCATTTTCTATAAAAAAATTCTCACGAGGCACATTCAGAAATAAAGGATAACTCTCCGATTCCCCTTTAATCACTGCTCGCCCTCTTTCCATCCATTCCTCTTTTTCCTGTCCCTCTTGAACTTCTTTTGTGTTCCAACCTCCTAAGTCAGTCAAACATGCATCATCAAGGCATTCATTCTGGACACCACTGGTCATGTCTTTGGTCACCCAGATATATTCTACTTCGCCGTTTGTATCTCTCTCTCTCTCTCTCTCTCTCTCTCTCTCTCTCTCTCTCTCTCTCTCTCTCTCTCTCTCTCTCCCATCTTCTGCATGCGCATCGGGAGAGTTCTCATCCTGTTCTCTATTCCCTCCATTTTGATTGGGTCTTCAATATTTTGGTTACGTTCTTCGTTCCTCTTTTGTGCCCTAGTTGTTCCTCATATTACTGCACCTCTAGAGAGAGCATCAGCTACCTTGTTAGCTTTACCTTCTATGTGGTGGAAATATTTTATATCAAACTCTAACAATATCTCAATCCATCTCGCTTGACGAGAGGTCAAATCATTTTTATAATACAAATCACGTAAGGGGCGATGATCATTCTGCATCTCAATCGATTGCCCTACTAAAAAGAACCGATGCCTCTCTAGAACCCAAAGAATAGACATAGCCTGTCGATCAAATGTACTATAATTCTTTTCTGCCCCTTTCAATGCCCGGGAAGCAAAACAAATGGGTCACTTTCTGCCTTTATCATGTCATTGAGAAAATATGCTAGCAATAGCTACGATACTCGCATTTGTTGTCACTAAAAACGGGCGATCAAATCTAGGATATGCGAGTAATTCATTGCTAGTTAAGGCATCTTTCAAATGGTTAATGTTTCTTTAAAGCATCTAAGGGTCTCGCTATTTCTCCAAAACCTCTTATGAATTTACGGTAATGACCCGCGAGTCGTAGGAACCCATTCCTTATAGTTACGTGGCCTGGGGAAATCTGTAATAGCCGCTACTTTACTGGAGCAGGGTTGGATACCTTCTGGGGATATTAAGGTGTTTACAGAAAAATTTGCTGTTTAACAAATTTATTCTCATACCATTACGTCGCAATGCTTCTAAAACTTTACGAATATTATTATTATGTTCTTCAGCCATTTTCCTTGCAGTTATGATATCATCTAAATAAGGGAGAACATTATGGCCAATTAAGGACCACAAAACCACCATCATTATTCTAAAAAATGACTTGGAGCATTTTTAACACCGAACGTAAGAAAATTGAATTGAAATAATTGATCGTTAGCTATAAATGCTGTTTAACCTTTACTATCTTCCTGAATGGATATTTGATAGTATCCAGATTTTAAATCAACAGTTGTAAAATATTTGCTATCCCTTACTTCACAAGTAATTCTTCGATCGAGTGCAATGAAAATGCATTATTCTTAGTGACTGCATTTAACTTCCTATAATCAACACACAATCTTACCGACCCATCGGGCTTCCTAACAGCTACAATTGGAGAAGCCCAGGGGGATTAGCTCTCCTCGATTATCCCTTGTTCCCTTAATTTACTATTTTCCCTTTCTATCTCTCCCTGGAATTGAATGGGTACCTTATAAGGCCTTGACCTAATTGGTTCCGCCTGCCCAGTTTCAATGCTAAAAGGAAATCGATCAATCCTCCCGGGTGCCTTATCTCCAATTGCAATTACATCGGAATAATTATTGACAATGTCACTAACTACAGGATGATATTCTGATGGACATAATTTTTGCGCTTGCACGATCAAATTCTGAGTGCGTTCGTCTGAGCGGGCTGGAGTTGTGGCTCCCAACATCCCATTATAAGCAATTTCACATAACTCTAATTCACACACAGAATAACTTCATAAAACAACTCTTTTATTTGACAAATTAACTTTCGTTATATCAGCCCTGTTCTCTTTTATTTCTGTCAAGCTCTCTAATATCATATGGGCCCAGTTGTCATGGGGTTTAACAACTACCTTGGTTCCTTTAGCTAAATCTCTATTAGGGATTCACCAACCCCAGATCTACATTCAGGGGATGGAATTGATGCAAAGAGAGTAGCATCATCTGCATATGCAACAAGCTTGTTTCTAGGGTAAACCACATGTCATGTGTAAACAGTATGAAAAGTAATGGGCCAAGAACACTACCCTGTGAAACACTGTATATCACATTCCTATACTCACTATGGTGCCCATCAACAACAATTCTTTGAGATCTGTTACTTAAAAAATCAATAATAATGCTAAGAAACGACCCACCCACTCCCAGCTGTTTGAGTTTGAAAACAAGGGCATCATGATTAACATGGTCAAAGGCAGCACTAAAGTAAAGGCCAATCATACAAACTTCCTGACCAAAATCAAGGGATTTCTGTACACCATTGCAGATTGTAAGAAGGGCATCACATGCTCCAAGGCCTTTACGAAAACCAAATTGCAAAGTACGGAGTAGATGATTACCTTCAGCAAACCTATTAAGACATTTTGCCAGAAGACGTTCAAAAACTTTTGATAATATGGGAGTTATAGAAATGGGCGGTAATCAGTGGGACTTGACCTACCACAAACACATTTACATAGAGGAGTAACAATACCAATTCTCCAACAAGTGCTAAAAGCTCCTCTTCTTGCTAACTTGCACAAAATAAGAGATAACTTTGGAGCTAAGAAATCTGCTGTCTTCATAAAAAACAAAGGAAAAATACAATTTGGGTCTACACTTCCATAAGCATCAAGGTCCATCAACAGAGCTTTAATCTCACGAAATCGAAAAGCTAAACTAGTTAGTTTAGCCTCAGGATAACAGGAATGAGGAAGTTCATGTTTTTCATTACTCTGTTTACTGTCAAAAACATCAGCCAAAAGGGTTGCCATCTCCTTTGGACAGTGAGTAACTGAGCTATCTGGTTTAAGTAAAGGAGGAACTGTTGCATCTACACCAAAGAGTGCAGATTTAAGGTTAGACCACCATTTATGTTCCTGAGTTGTTCCAGAAAGGGTTTCTTTTATGGTTAAATTGTACTCCTTTTCAGTTGAGGCATAAACCCTCTGAGCAAAAGCTTGAAGCTGAGTATAGTTATTCTAGGTCAAATCGTATCTGTTACCCTTCCAAAGATGATAGGCCTCCTGCTTCTCCAAATAAGCATGTCTACAATCATCGTTGAACCACGGTTTGTCCTTCACTCAGTACCTTAGCAAACCCGAGGGGATATACCTATCAATTATGTTGATTAGATTCTCATTCAAAGGGACAACAGGATCTACACTACTATATAATTGTGACCAATTGAAACGCAAAAGACAATACAAAATCCCATCCCAGTCTGCTTGGGATTTCATATAAATTTTACAAGAATATGATATATCAAGGACAGGCTCCTCAGTCTTCACTACTTATGAAATTAAGGCATGATCAGATGTTCCGACTGAAGAACCAACCTTACTAGTTATAACCCCAGGGGAGTCGGTGTATACGAGGTCTAAGCAATTACCAGAGCTGTGAGTAGCTTCATTTATGATTTGCTCACAGCCTGATTCAGAGGCAAAGTCTAAAGCTATTAGGTCATGTTGATCGGTAGGAGAGATAGAACTTAACCACTCTCTATGGTGAGCATTAAAATCACCAACAAAGACAAAAGAAGCCTTTCTATCATCTTCTTGTATCTTAGCCATAATGGTAAGAAAACTATCGAAGATAGAATCATCCATGTCTGGATTCCGGTAGATCGAACACAAATAAAAGTTGTTATGCCTGCCACAAACTTTATTACCTGAATCTCATGACATCCACATTGATAACAGGACTTATGAGAAGCAGGGTACTTGGTCCTAATATACACCGTCATTCCCTGGGCCTAGGGATGGCATCATGTTTCAACATTATTGGCTGCTTAAAACCAGTTATCATACTGTCTGGACGCAACTGAAAGGTCTTGGATATTTGCATGAAGACCACGAATATTGCAATATAGAAGACGATATTGACGAAATCTAGGACGTACTGGTCCCGGATTTCACTCAATGTCTCCAGACAACATAAGAATTGATAGAAATAAAAAAGTCATCATACTTAAAAACTAGATTAACAAGAATTGTGACAAAAACAATATGTACAGAATTATAAACAAAGTGATTGATGATACCCATAGACTATAGTAAAAAGTCGGAAAAACTGGTCAATATGGAGCCGATACACCATGCAAGGCTAAATATCTTCCAGGATAGCCACTTCAACTGAAGGGAGTACAGTAAGAATGGTTTTAAGAAGAAAAAGAATCAGAAAAAGAAAAAGGCAACCTATTGATAAACCACCAGGCATCCATGGCCCTTCTATTAAGCCTGCCCAACACACACCATTTAAAAAAAAACCCAGGAGGAAGAAGAAAAATGATAAGATAGAATACTGTGCCCGAGTGTACCTTCAAGCAAGAGAACTCTAACCCAAGACAGTGGAAGACCATGCTACAGAGGCTCTGGCACTACCCAAGACTAGAGACCAATGGTTTAATTTTGGAGTGTCCTACTTCTAGAAGAGCTGCTTAACATAGCTAAAGAGTCGCTTCTACCCTCACCAAGAGGAAAGTACACTGAACAAATTGCAATACAGTAATTAACCCCTTGGGTGAAGAAGTGTTTAGTATCACATTGTTTTCAGGTGTATGAGGGAAGACAAGAATATGTAAAGAATTGGCCAGACTATTCTGTGTAAGTGTAGGCAAAGAAAAAATAAGCCGTAACCAGAGAGAGGCATCCCATGCTTTACTGTCTGGCCAGTCAAAGGATCCAATACCTCTCTAGTGGTAGCATCTCAATGGGTGGCTGGTTCCCTGGCCAATATCATTATTCCTACATAGTATGTTATGGAGTACCTATCCTTTTTACGCTCTACGTATATATATATATATATATATATATATATATATATATATATATATATATATATATATATATATATATATATATATATATATATATATATATATATATATATATATAAATATGTATGTATGTTTGTGTGTGTATGTATATATATATGCAGTACATATACATAGATAAACATGCATACACACGTATATATGTGTGTCTGAATACATAATTCTATTCATATTAATATTCACACGAGATATATATATATATATATATATATATATATATATATATATATATATATATATATATATATATATATATATATATATATATATATATATATATATATATATATATATAGCGTGTGTGTCTGTGTATACATACTTATATCCATATTCATATACACACGAATATATATATGTATATACAGTATATACGCACATGTACATTATATATATACTTATTTATATGTATATATATGTATGTGTGTATTTGTGTGTTTTTGTGAGTAATATTTTTATGAGTGTGTTTACGTGTATGAAAAAAGCAAAAAGAAGAGAAAATAAGCGACCTTAGAATATAAAATATTTTCTTCGTATAGATATTGTATTCAAGAACACTTAAGATATTGGAAGCCTTTCACAAGCCCTGAGTAAAAATAATAACGCAGTAAAACCTCTTTTTTACTTATATATTCGCATAGGAAATGATACTGTGAGGCAAGAGATGGAAACCCGTTTTTCAAAGCTATTCTCTTACAATGCTTCCTATTTTTATTTAAAATAGGGAAGCGGAGGCTGGTTGGTTTTACAAATGAATAATAGAGGTTTTTTTTTATAACTTCCAGCAAAAGCAACGAGTAAATTTGATGCTGTAATTGTTGTATTGGCTTTTTAAAATTTGCCTTTCAGAGAAGAGCAGATTAGGTTATATTAGTATCGCAAAATATTACTGATAATCAAAATTTTCAATTGCTGTTGTTAATGTTAATAAGATATTTAAAATTAGCATCACTTCCGTTCTTAACCAGCGCTTCATTTCCTTTATCCACATTAAATCTAACGATATATCTTAAAGAGACTTTCTCATAGAGGCAAAAGGAAAGTAATACAATCTTATATCTCTTCGACCTTTGATGGACATTTCTTACGTTTTCATTAAAAAGAGATAATTTTTCGCTGAAGAGATTAACCTTTCGATCATCCTTTCTTCATACGGCTTCATATCCCTAAACATAATAAGAAATATTGATGAAGAGATGAGAGACCGCAGACTGAACATCAATCACTTCAGATATTTTACGTTTTTTATATCATTTAAATGTGGAGTATTAATTTCTAATCTTTTTGTAACCTTTTTAATCGGTTGAGGCATCCTATTGGAGACGTCCCTGGCGGGAAATCCACAACCTCACCATCCTAAGGATGGGGGTTTATGGGAATTTATAGGTATACCTGCTGTGTCATCAGTAGCCATTGCCTGGCACTCCCTGGTGCTACCTTTATAAAGAGTGGGTTTAGGCGCTGATCATATGTATATATTGTTAGTCTTTAGGGCATTGTCCTGTGCCATGCCTTTGCTATTCATGAGAGAACTTTAAACCTTTAAGCAAAGATCATTTATCATATATAGCAGGAACCATTTACCTCTTCTGTCTAGTAGTTCAAGAAATCCATTGATAACTGACTCCATAATTAAGTTATGAATATGGTAGTGAATTTTGCACCCCATATTACACTGTTTCTCCATTCGTATATTTTGCTTCAAAAAAGCTCCACCATCTCGAGTAATTTTTGAGGTGGTTTGAAAGTTTTTTATTTAAATCTTTTTTGGAATCTTTGATTCTGAAACTATAACATCTTTATAAAGAAGCTCTACATCACCTCCTATTTTATATATATATATATATATATATATATATATATATATATATAATATATATATATATATATATATATAATATATATATATATATATATATATATATATATATATATATATATATATGTATATACATATATATAATATATATATATATATATATATATATATATATATATATATATATATATATATATATATATATAATATATATATATATGTATACATATATATATATATATATATATATATATATATATATATATATATATATATATATGTATACACACACACACACATATATATATATATATATATATATATATATATATATATATATATATATGTATGTATACATATATATATATATATATATATATATATATATATATATATATATATATATATATATATACGTATACATACATATAGATATATATATATATATATATATATATATATATATATATATATATATATATATATATATATATATATATATATATATATATATTGTCTTTGAGTTGGTTTCCCCTTGGGTCTTTGAGTTGGTTTCCCCTTGGGTCTTTGATCCCGAGGTATAAGAGAGAATCCAGACATTAAAGCACACACGCTTATTCGGCCTTTATTTTTCCACTACAAAGGGTTGAATGCTCAAGACACGTTCTCCATCTATCTCTATCCCTTGCATCTTCTTACAAAGTCCCACGTTCCCCAAATCTCTCCTCACCACATCCATCCATCTAATCCACTGATGCCCCACACTCCTCCCCCAAATCGATTGGACATTCTTAGCCCTGTTGTATGGTTTCACCTCCTTCCTGATAATTATTATATGGTCATAGTGACTAAGATGAGCTTCCCCCAACCTTCTCCTTTACATTACATATACCTCAGCGGTAATGATACTCCAGCAATCCACCTCACTATCCTCATCTTGGGTCTTTCCAACAGTCCCTACTCCTTGCCTTTAAAATGCCCAAGTTTTTGTCCCATATGATAGTACGGTCCTAATAACTGTCTTATAGATGTTCATTTCGAGCCTTAATTTCATTTGCTTGTCTAAAACATCTCCAATCACTCCTATCCTTTTTTGCCATGCATATAGCATATTCTGTGTCACTATTTTATCAGTAGCTGCCTCCTCTGTTATTATTGATCCCAATGAGTTGACTTATTGCTTTGTTTTAGCACCGAAGTATCATAGTCCATTGAAGACTAAAACATTTAATGAATGTTATACATACAAACTGATGAACTGGATCTTCAATCAACACCCTAGGAAACCCAAGGACTGACGTTCAACGCTTACAAAACATATCCAGGAAGCACTACATTCAACAGAAATTGGACCGAAACATTCACCCAAACATCAAGAGAGAGAGGGGGAATCGGACCGACACATTCACCCAAACATCAAGAGAGAGAGAGGATATGACGACATCACACAGAACCATATAAAGCTAAGTAAAATTTTCATATGCATTTCAGTTTGGGCAGTGAAGTGTAGTTATCACGAGTTGTTAGTCGATTATTACCGGGGTGAGTGGTTTGCTAATCTTTTTATTTTCCTTTCATTAAAGGAAACTGTGTTTAACTCCGAATTCTCATCTAGAATTTTTCTCTCTTTGTGCTAATTCCGTTTTCTTTCAGAAATTCTTGGGAAATGTCTTGGGATTAGTAGCATTGTTTTGGGGAATTTTGTTATAATCTTTATCATTGGGTGCTTATGCGTTTACGCAGTGGACGTCTGTATTCATATAGATATTTTGATAGAATTGCAAGGGGTCGAAGAGATAGGAAAAGAAATACAGTAGTCATGACGTCCCCTGTGAGCCCCATCCCTGGGCCTAGTGGCGTAGGACAGATTAATCCTCTCCCGATTGTGACGCTTGTAAATGCCAGGTCTGCAATCCTTCCTTTTCAGGGTCGGGTTAATGGGTTCTTGCCTCAAAATGTGGAGTCATGGATTTCATCCGTCGATGCCCATTTAAAAGCCAAACAAATTGTAGACCGTTTTGTACAATTACAAGAAGCTAAAAGTTTTATAGATTTTTCAAAGGGGTATGCGAGTGCGTATTTAAGAGGTGTTTCATTTCAAGAAGCAATTACCTGGGATGATTTCAAAGTTAGGTTACGCGCGGTCTATGGGGGTGAAGAAGCCTTGGATGTAGTATTAACGTTAAGAAATACACTTAATGAAGCCACTATTAATCGGCTTAATGTTATTGAGAGAGCAGCTCTCATAGCTGATAGGCTTAATGAATATCAAGATATTTTAGGTAATTCCACTTGGGTTACTAGAGATAACATCTCCGTGAAAGATTTTTTACGTTTCATGTATTTAACTTGCATGACACTTATGTTGCCTAAAGCTTTAGTGCGGTGTTTTGATAAAAAGTTAACGCCTGCAAGTACGGAATTGGATGTATATAAACAGATAAAAAAACACATGTCTAAGTGTCCTGATCTTGATCCCTTGTTAAGTTTTTGCAAAGAATGAAACAAAGCCACAACAAGTAAATGTAGTTAATAATAGTCAAGTTGCGGGAATGACGTGTTATAATTGTAAACGTCAAGGTCACTAGATCTCGGACTGCAGAACGAAATTCTGTTCGATACATAATAGTTCGACTCATTCATATAGTCATTGCTACTCGCGTAAGACACAACAGAATCCTAGAAATACACAGTCAATTCCACAGTCAGTTCCACATGGAAATAAAAAGAAAAATCCTCATTTTAACAATAAGAAAAAACAGCCAAACGTTAATGTAGTTCAGAATCCGAAAAAAACAAACACTTCTCCGAATAATGCTGAGCCTGGGTCGTCAAACCAGACCTTGCAAGGTCGCACTAATTTTCAGAATGTGCAGAGCAAAGCAAATGCCACATAATTAACTCCAGTGGGGAAGAGAGTGATGTTGGGTCAAGGTCATTCGTGTCAACATCAATAGTATTGAATAATCAATTTAATGTATTATCAGATCATTGTGAGGCAATAGATTTTCCTATGAAACACACGGCCGAATTAAGTAAAACAGTGCATGCTCCCGTAGATTTGCAACGAATTCATACAATAATAAGCCAAAATGAGTTACGACCAACCTTATATGCTGTAAATTTAAAACACAAATCCTTTGCGTTATTTTTTGACTCTGGTAGTCCACGTAATATCATGGATTTGAGGACACATCATTTGTTGTTTTCGAACTTTCCGATAGAAAAAGCCGGAGTAAGACTCTCGGGTATAGGAAATAATGAATTAAATGTCATAGGCATAACTCATGTTTAATTCAAAGTCGGTAAACGCACGTTTGCCGATACATTTGTTGTTGTACAAAACATTGATATGTGTCCAGCTGTAATTATAGGATACCGATCTATGGGAAATCAAAACATTATCTTAGCCCCTGCCAAGCACTGCATGTATATCAAAGGAAAATTCTATAAGTCTTCTAATACCTTAAAATCAGTTCTGGATAAAAAGGAGACGACAAATGTAACTGTAACGTACGTTGAAGAACCAATAACTTGTCTCACTAATAAAGAAATAATATACGCGACCCAGCAGAATTCTCGTTCACCCGTAATATCATCTTGCACGCAATCTATCGACCCAAACCTACCTTCGAATTTAATAGTGCAAATAAAGAAAACATTACCGGTATCTGAAATATTAATCCTTTCCGACACTTTGAAAACTAACGGATTGCCTGTCACACAAGCTATTTATACAGTAGGCTCACATCAACAATGTAATATTGAAGTCTGTAATCATTTAAATAACACTTTAGTAATTCACAAAAATCAACATATCTTGGATGTAGAAGTTTATAAACATCGTATTCTTACTGTTGCTGAAATCAATCACTCTCAATCAATTGCGGATGAATCCCTTTTGCAATCTATTAAAAATAAAATCTGTAAAGACATTCAAGACGAAGAAATCCAGCAGAAAATTTTTGGACTTTTAACTGAATATCATGATTTTTTTTTTCACTACGGATGGATCCTTAGGAAAAACAGATGTGATTGAGCATCAAATAAGGTTAAAGGACAAGCAAAAAATTATCTATGTACCCTCGTACAGACTCCCTATGAAATTCCAGAATGAAATATATGATGAAGTAAGTAAAATGCTAGAAGAATGAGTCATTAGGAAATCAAACAGCCCTTATAATTTTCCATTAATAGTTGTACCGAAAAAAGATCGAACATGGCGTATCTGCGTAGACTTCCGTCGTCTAAACGAGGAGACGATTCCTGGTCGATTCCCATTGCCATGTACTGACGATATTTTGTGTTTGTTAGGTCAGAATAAATATTTTACCAGTTTGGACTTACTTAAAGGCTTTCACCAGATATCATTAGAAGAAGATAGTATCCCATACACAGCCTTCAGCACAGCCAGGGGACATTATGAATTTTTACGGATGCCTTTTGGTTTACGTTGTGCTCCCATAACATTTACAAGAATGATTAACATAGTGTTTGGAGACTTGTTAGGGGATATATTGCATGCCTATATGGACGATCTTGTAATCTTTTCCAACACCTTAGAAGAACATCTATGTAAGTTAGAACTAGTACTACAGAGATTAAGACAACATAACTTAAGGGTAAAGATTAGTAAGTGTGAATTTTTCAAAAAAGAATTAATATATTTGGGTATCATGGTGTCAAGCCAAGGTCTTAAAGTAGTCCATGATAAGGTGCCGGCTATACGTAATTTTCCCATACCTACTAATGTCAAGGGAATACAGCAATTTCTGGGTTTTAGTGGATATTACAGGCGTTTTATACGCAACTATTCAATAATAGCCGCTCCTTTAACTGATCTTACGAAGAAGGGCGTTGATTTCATATGGTCTGAGCATCATCAACAAGCGTTTAATACCTTGAAAGATGAACTGTGTAGTTCTCCTATCTTGAAATTTCCTGACTTCGGTAAGGAATTCTTCATTGCAACAGACGCCTAAGACTGAGGAGTAGGAGGGGTATTGCTTCAGCAATATGATAAACAATTTTTCCCAATAGCTTTTTATTCTCGAAAACTGAGAACTTCCGAAAGTAAGAATGCAGTAATAGACAAGGAAGGGCTAGCTACTGTTAATTCACTAGTGCATTTTAAGTTCATAATATATGGTTATCTCGTTAAGGTTCTTACTGACCATAAACCACTAACAGAGTTCTTTAACCCTGGATAGGTACGGTGGGTCGTTTGCGACCCCGAGCGTAAAAAAAAAACAGGTTTTTCTCACGTGACTCACCCCCGTGACTGAATTTGTGGGTGATCGACCTGCAGGAGGTGTCTCCCCTACACGCTCTAGTAGTGTCCAGATGTGCATTGCTGTAGCTGTACTCCTTCCCCGATTTCTGAGACGCGTCGGGGTCGTTCGCGTCCGAGTTTACCCTTCTAGGGTAGTTTGCATAATTATCAAAGTTATTACGTATTATGAAATTGTCGTAGAATGGTGCAACTTGTATAGGTTATCAGTTGTGGAAAGTCTTGGTGGATTGTTTGGCTACCATGTGCATGTTTTTTTTTTTTAGTTAAAATGTCGTTCATCACCACGAGGACCATTTTACCGCGAGTGCCCCTTTTTCATTTTTTTTCATTTTTTTGCCAAGTCATTTTTCCGTAAGATATTGCCAAATAGTGTCGTAAAACTTTTGCTTGTTTAGTGTTGGAAAGTGTGTCTAGATGATCTGGCTACCCATGCATGACTTTGTTTTTGTCAGATACGACGTAGTTATTGGTATATTGGGTATTTAACTGCGGTTACCAATTTCTGTTTTTTTTCAATATTTGTAAAAATTACTACGTAGTAAGGAATTGCCGTATATTATTCATTTTTTTTTCATGTTTATGTGTTAGAAAGTGTGCCTTGATGGTTGGGCTAACACGTGCATGTCTTTTTTTTTATCTGAGATGTCGTATATTAGAATGTCGGGCATTTTACCGCGAGTGTCCCTTTTTCCTTTTTTTTCATTTTTTTGCCAAGTCATTTTTCCGTAAGATATTGCGAAATAGTGTCGTAAAACTTTTGCTTTTTTAGTGTTGGAAAGTGTGTCTAGATGATCTGGCTACCCATGCGTGATTTTGTTTTTGTCAGATACGACGTAGTTATTGGTATATTGGGTATTTAACTGCGGTTGCCAATTTCTGTTTTTTTTCAATATTTGTAAAAATTTACTACGTAGTAAGGAATTGCCGTATATTATTGATTTTTTTTCATGTTTATGTGTTAGAAAGTGTGCTTTGATGGTTGGGCTAACACGTGCATGTCTTTTTTTTTATCTGAGATGCCGTATATTAGAATGTTGGGCATTTTTCCGCGAGTGCCCCTTATTATTTGTTTTGCATTTTTTTGCTTAGTCATGTTACCGTAAGGAATTGGCAAGTAGTGTCGCAAAACTTATATTTTTATAGTGTTGGAAAGTGTTTTTAGATGATCTGGCTACCCATGCCTATTTTTTTTTTAGCCAGATATGGCGTATATATAAGTATGTGTTCGATTTTCCTGTGATTGCCATTTTTTCGTTTTTTCCCATTTCTTTCAAAATTACTACGTACTAAGGAACTATCACAGAGTAATATTTCATTTATATGTTTATTTGTCGGAAAATGTGCCTTGATGGTTTGCCTAGCACGTGGCTGAAATTTTTTTTTTCTGAAATGCCGTATATTAGAATGGCCATTTTTCCACGAGTGCCCCTTTTTATTTGTTTTGCATTTTTTTGCTTAGTCATGTTACCGTAAGGAATTGGCAAGTAGTGTCGCAAAACTTATAATTTTATAGTGTTGGAAAGTGTTTCTAGATGATCTGGCTACCCATGCCTATCTTCTTTTTTTAGCCAGATATGGCGTATATATAGGTATGTGTTCGATTTTCCTGTGATTGCCATTTTTTCGTTTTTTCCCATTTCTTTCAAAATTACTACGTACTAAGGAACTATCACAGAGTAATTATTCATTTAGATGTTTATTTGTCGGAAAATGTGCCTTGATGGTTTGACTAGCACGTGGCTGAATTTTTTTTTCTGAAATGCCGTATATTAGAATGTTAGCCATTTTTCCTCGAGTGCCCCTTTTTATTTGTTTTGCATTTTTTTGCTTAGTCATGTTACCGTAAGGAATTGGCAAGTAGTGTCGCAAAACTTATATTTTTATAGTGATGGAAAGTGTTTCTAGATGATCTGGCTACCCATGCCTATCTTTTTTTTAGCCAGATATGGCGTATATATAGGTATGTGTTCGATTTTCCGGTGATTGCCATTTTTTCGTTTTTTCCCAATTCTTTCAAAATTACTACGTACTAAGGAACTATCACAGAGTAATGATTCCTCTAGATGTTTATTTGTCGGAAAATTTTGTTTACTTTTTTTTTGATTGAATATCATCAAATTTTTTTAGCTAAAATATTGTTTTACATTTTTTTTTCGATTTTATTTCCCTTCAAAAAAATTTTTTTGGGTCAGAATTTTAATTTTATATTCGTAAAATAATCGACAATTATCCAGCAACCCACCATACAATTTTTATGCATATCCAATAATAATTAGATTAGTAAATAACACCTTGAAATTGACATACCCTTCCTACATTTCAAGTGGCAGATTAGGGAGTCTGAGTCAGTGTGGTTGGCGGCCATTTTGTGGACATATCCGAAGCGTAAGCTGCCCTATCTATATATATTCTTGTTCCCTATAGAATTTGTGATATTTTGGTATATTTTTACCTGCATAAATATCATATTATATATTAAATATATGTATTTTTTTACGGAATTTCTAAGTACTCAAAAAATTACCTTTAGATATGGCCCCTGATATAAATGTAATTTACAAAATAATGAAGATTTTTTTACATATTTCTATTTTAGGATAACATATGTTTATTCCCTAAAAAAATTAGCCACTTCCTATTTCATTTGGGTACCCAAAAAAATTCATGAAATTTGGACAAATTTTTTTGGCCAAAAAAAGTTACCCTTTTTTTCTCATTTCAGATCTTCACCTCCATGGGTCTGACTTCATCCAAAATACATCAAGATGTGTCCTAAACATTCAAGAATCAATTCCTAAAAGGATTTGTGTATATATGTAAAAACTTTTTTTTTATGAATTTTTATGTCAGGTCTTTTTTTTTCTACTTAATTTTTTAAAATATTTATAATAAATAGTTTTTCTGCAGATGAGTAGTATTTATCTATACAGTTGTTTTAAGCATTCATTGAAGTTTTTTTTGGCAAAAGAAAAAAGGAGGTTACTGCAAAAACTGATTTTTCAAGAATTTTTTTTGGCGTCGGGGTCGTTCGCGTCCGAGTATACCCTTAAAGGGGTGTCCGAGGACCGTACCTATCCAGGGTTAAAGGCTTCAACCACAGCCCTAAACGAACTCGGTGGCATTTGATCATTCAAGATTTTGGTGCAAGAATCGGGTATTTACCTGAGAAAGCAAATATCATTGTGGATGCATTATCACGCAATCCCGTGTCATCTTGTACGGAGCCTTTAGCTGAATTAATAGATATATCAACATCCATGCCTATTGTTAAAACGATATCTGAACAAGAAGATTTAGGCTGGAGCGCTGAATTATTACAGACTGAGCAAAGAAAAGATCAGAAAATAGAAACAATTATAAATGACTTGAAAGGCAATCATAAGGAAAAGGGATATATAAAGTATAAGCAGCAGAATTATATAATCAAAGATAATATTCTGTGTAGGACCGTGACAAGGAAAACCCGCAATACACCACATGTAACTAACGACCAGGTAGTAGTACCAATCTCACTTATTTCCAATGTCCTGAATTGGTTGCATGCAAATCCATTACATGGACACCCGGGGTTCTCATTAATGTCACAAAAAGCCAAATAATTGTTTTATTGGCATACAATGCTTACAGATATAAAAAAACACATAGCTAATTGTCGCACATGTCAGGAAAACAAAGGGCATACGAAAACACCTGTCAGCCTAGGGGCTTATCCCGTGCCCAATCAACCCTTTGAAAGAATACATTTAGATTTGTTGACATGATTTTACGAGTCAGACAGAGGAAATAAGCACCTCTTAGTAATTGTAGATGCTTTAACTTGATATACAAAACTAATAGCGCTTAAAACTAAAACTGCGATTGAATGCGCTAGGAAGTTTTACGAGTGTTACATTTGTAAACATGGAATTCCACACATGATAATCTCAGACTCGGGTGGTGAATTTGATAATCACTTTCTTACCTCATTGTGTGAATTCCTTAGCATAAAGAAAATAAATACCATGATATATCACCCAGAGTCGAATGGGCTAGTGGAAAGAGCAAATAGGAAGGTTTTAAATATATTAAGAGTAACACTAGGGGATCAGACCCCAACTGGGATAATGCAATACCTGCGGTACTGAGTACTCTGAATCATTCATATCATATATCAATTAAAATGTCACCGCATGAAGCATTGTATGGTACCACAGTTAGAACTCCTTTCCATGTATTAACGCCTACAACTAATCTATCAAATCCTTTAAAAGAATGTATAAATGCAAGCAAAAGTCGATGATATCCTTCGAAAGAATTTAGAAGGATCACGAATCATAATGAAAAGGAATCATGATGAAATAGCGAAGCCAACTAAAACATATACCATGGGTGATAATGTATATATACTGGTATATGTACGTATAGGACTCAATTATAAACTAACACCTAAGTTTGAAGGCCCATTTAACATTTTGGAAACATTAACGGCCAATAGGTTTAGAGTTCGAAACGTATCCCAACCCATGGATGAGAGAATAGTACCATTGGCTCACATAAGAAATTAAAAAAAAAAAGAGAGGGAAAGAAGTGAGGGAAAGATTTTTATATTTGTATGATTAAAAGTTTTCTTCTTAATACAGGAGTAATTACATATATTTTTCTCGTTACAGGTTTCCAAGATGAATTTTTTGTTGTTGGGAGTGATATTGTTCGCTCACATTTTTTTCGTGTGGGACGAGCTCTAAAACTAAAAGTATAGATTTTAAATATGGCACTATAGTTGAAAGACAAGAAGACATTTTTATTACATCAAGCAACGTAGTTGTAGACGTGCATATGCAAGCAATTTTTCTTCCAGAGAATTATGTCACTAGCTTAAAAAGCGCCATTTCAAGGTTTGCTGTCTCATTAGATGAGTTGCATAGAAGACATTTTCATTTGACTACAGAGAGTTCGCTTGGATCGACACTAAAAGTTGCAGAGATGCTATCTGATGACTTGCAAAATAAGACTTACGAGACAGAATCTTTGGCTCGTGACCTTTTGATGTGGACTGTAGGGCACAAATATAAAGAAAGACGAAACCCGTTTATTTTTGCTGCATTAAACACCTTTGGGTCTATTGCAAGTTTAGGTTTAGGAATTTCCAATCGTCTTAAGATTAGTAATCAAAATAAGAAAATTGAGTTCTTGACTCATGAAGATGAATTGATTATGTCAGAACTAAGGAATCAGTTAGCTTCAATCAATCAAATTATGGATTTAGTAAATGAACATTCTAGTAATATCAGTCAGATTTGTTGGCAACGTTAACGTATTATGATTCAAAAATAGATCACATACATAACAGAATTGCACATTTCATTGAGAAATCCAAAGATTATGTAGAAGCTATCAAGTTAGCAACTAAAGGTGTACTGTTGCCCCATTTGTTGCCTATAAAATACTTAAAGTTAGTTCTGGAGAACGGACGGGAGAAACTAGACTATGTTCCTTTGTTAGACGAACGTAGGTTAGAATTTTATTACAGCCTAATTACAGTAAGTGTTGAAAATAACAAGATTATGATTACTATTCCCTTTGATTCTTCTGATGCCTGGCAATCTTACAGGATATCACTATTTCTGACTTTCATGACGAATCACTAACATCCAGTAATATCCAGTTTGACAGGACGCGTATTGATTTCCCCAGACAAGGAAACATATACGGTCATTAAAGACTTAAATCAATTAACTCAGCGTCTTACTGTTCAGACGCAATGGATAGAAAAATATTTACAGCTGACTCATTTGAATTCCATAAAAACATAATGGATTCATGCGAGTTAGGTATAGTGCTAGACGGTGCTCTCTCCCATACAAGTGAAAATTGTCTGGATAAGCTTTATCCCTTTAACAATAATGAGTTCAATTGCAGACTGAACAACGGCTCGTGGATACGATACGTCAAGGACGGCTTCAATGTATCATGCTCGGACGGATCCACGTCCTTTGCAAAAATATTTGTTGCAGCAGATGGCTGTATCGAGACATCCCCTAATTCCATGGTGACCGGGATAAAGACCATCATCAGAGAACGAGCCTACTTCGCGAACTTCACGTGGACGTCTACAATGCCATCACTACCTCTCCCATACAACAAACAGGTAGCCAAGCGATTGATGAAATTGACCGAGATGGACCACCTGTCACCGACTTATAAGGAATTTCTTCACCCCATACTACTAGCAGGAACAGTTGTGACGGTGATGATATTTATCGCCGTGAACATCCTTGTTTGGCGTAGGTTAAGGAACAGTTTGCAGCTAAAACTGAACGTTTTGCCATGTCCAGACAAAACTCCTTATTTAATTATGTTTAAAGCCGTTTGAAGTGGCCACCCCATTCGCTAAAAGGAGTAAAATTGTCTGGGAATAGCGTGTGTACGAAAAGCAGTTAATACGCTAGTAATATGTAATTGAAGAAACTATAGAACATTTGCATTGTTAAAAATACATTTAAAAAACATTTAAAAAATAAATCATTTATTTTTCTTGGCATCTAATAAAATATATAAGCCGGAATGTTAAAAGAAAAGAAAAAAAAATAAATATAACAGAATCTATGGGCATCTAATAAAATATATAAGCTATATATATATATATATGTATATATATATATATATATATATATATATATATATATATATATATATATATATATATATATATATATATATATATATATATATATATATATATATATATATATATGTACGTGGTACGTGTACGTACCAGGAATTCGTGTTTGTGCACTAAAATTGAATCTTTACCAAGGTAACAAATATTTTTATTAATTACCGTATTGTGTTAATCTATGTTTCTGACAAAGGTAACAATTATTCTTTAACAAGTTACCGAATCATATGTATATCAGTATTTTTTTTTGGTACCATATAATCTTTTGCTAAGCAATGTACCATATATGTGATCTGTATTTATCATGCATTTTTTTTCTTTGCTTTGGTAATATCTTTTCATATGTATTATTATTATTAATTTTTTTGATGTGCCTATTTGGACATTCGTCCTCATCTGCTTATGGCTAAAGTTAAACAAAGAATAATACATATATCCAGTCACACTCCTAGTAAACATATTTGGGATAGCTGGCCGAGCTAATGTAATAGTTAGTTATTACATGTTTAAAACACATGACGTAATATGTCATTGTGGAAGAAGAAGCTAGCGTGAGATTTGCTGTAGTCAGACAAAATCATAACAGGATGCATTTTGCACCTCTCAGCAATGTAACATTTTTATGAAGCATAAACACAAATGCATACCGTGTGAAAGATTGTGTTGTCACCGGATGCAGGTGTCTTCCTAGACGAATGTTAAGTTTACATATTGTGTTTAAATGCTGAGACAACTAAATATACAATATGTGATATCGATATTTTAGGCAGTTCTTATCTATACTTCACCTGACTTGGTCATCCGACCAAACCAGCTATACTCCTGTGATGGAGATGTTTAACACTGTTGTTTTAGAGAATAAACCATTTTAAAGTTACCATGGTTGACTTTAATTCAAGACTCAACATCTCAAACAACACATACTCAATGTGTGTTAATAACAGTAGCACACTAATACACATATAGATAAAAATGTACAGAAACACACAAAAATATATACATATACTGAACACATCTATAACATACATTTGTGTGTGTGTATATATATATATATATATATATATATATATATATATATATATATATATATATATATATATATATATATATATATATATATATATATATATATATATATATATATATAAATTTCTGAATAGCATTGCCAAACGTATAAGTATTCTCTCTCTCCCTGTCCTTGGGTAGGGGGGAGGGAGTAGTCATACCCTGGTGATAGATGGTACCCCAAGATGAAAGGGTAAGAGTGGGAAGCTTTGAATCTGCATGTGTGCTCGTGTTCGCACATATCTATCTAAATATTTATCCGTCATTTTTTACGGGTCATGCACTCTAGCAATATTAATGATAAGAATAGAAATTTAAAAAGGATGTTAGATACTACTACTACTACTACTATTTTGATGATAATAATAATAATAATAATAAAAATAATAATAATAATAATAATAATTATAAGAAATAATAATAATAATAATAATAACAATAATAATAATAATAATAATAATAATAATAATAATAATAATTAGCATTATTGTTATTATTGTTATTGGCATTTATTATTATCATTATCATTAGTATTATCATTATCATTAGTATTATCATTATTATTATTATCATCATTAACAAAAAATCTCAAACCGAGCAATATCCACTGAATTGAAAGGACCTAATTCAAATAGAATTAATAATTTTTGAAAATGTCCATTAATTACGAGGTCATTTATAAGCTTTATAATTTTTGGCAATAAAGGTCTTCATGTAACTAGCTGATTCGAATTTGCACGTTTAATGGAACTGACATTCTTTTCATAATGTGGATTTAGAAAAAAGTGTTTGATTCTTTTTATTGCCATAGTTAGATAATAAGACTTTAGATTAATTAATTGATGTGGATTCTTCTCATGTCAATGATAATTTTTTTTTTCTTTTTGAAATGAAGACCAGGAAATTTTAATTCATTGGATAAATGATAACACGATTTTATGGTCAAAAAAGAATCATCTTCATTCATTAACTTGAGGTGTTTTTAAAATAAAAAGGGTTTATGTGTGTAAAATATGAAATTTGATCCATAATATATTGCATGTAATATCATCATTGCAAATTTAGAATTTCATTTTGAAATAGAATAGAGAGAAGTAAAGGAAATATTAAAGCTTCAGATATACAGAACAATTTTTATTCCATATTATTGCACATTCATTTAAAAAAAGCTCCTGGTATTTTGAGCTATGGTGCATGTACTTGTTAGCTGCATGCATAAGGTTACTCTAACTAAGACAAAGAGCTTTCAATATCTAAGTGAGTAATGCAATAATCATCTCTAATCTGCTTCAATTAACTCGACTGTAAAGAATCTCCAGTTTTTGAAGGTCAAGAAACGGCGTTGATCTAATATCGTTGGCCCACTGATGAATCTGGAGGTTGCACCTATTTAGCGATAATCTATTCAAATAGGAAATGGCTTTGAGTGGAAATATACAAATACACAAATGGCCGTAATCACCATATATATATATATATATATATATATATATATATATATATATATATATATATATATATATATATATATATATATATATATATATATATATATATATATAAAACCACAATAACATATACAACAACACCAGTTGGAGCCGTATCTAGTGCACTGCTGGACAAAGTCATCAGACATGTCACTTTATGTCTGGGGTTTGGCCGGTTTTCATCACAACGCTGGCCAGAGCGGATTGGTGATGATGGAAGATTTTCGTTTGTTCGCTTACAACAGACCAACCTACTATATGTGACCGTGACTAGTATAGCTTTGTTTATCATGGCGATACGCAAACCCTTTCACCACGATACAGAGAGAGAGAGAGAGAGAGAGAGAGAGAGAGAGAGAGAGAGAGACTTGGTAAATTCAAATTCGAGATATTTATTGACGTAAATATAACATGAAAAGGAATTTGTCTGTGTGCTGACAAGGCCACTCAGGAATATCTTGCACAATCTGTGATACGACTTGTTTATTTACAAATGATGTAAAAGATATTTGATGAATATCCAAACATTGAGCAAAAATAACCTATAGCGTATATCAAAGTTTGAAAACTTATCTAAGACTCTTTTAATCATATTGTTTGTCATATGATAAACAACCTCAGACATATTGATGTTGCTATCTATGAAACACCATTCTTTAGAAGCAGGCAAGTAAATAAATATTCAAACTGTCTTAATCAGATCATTAATCTTTTCCTTAACCATCATCAAATCAACTGCTTTAGGTTGGATTGCCACCCGACGGTCAAAAAAATACAGAACATAGTTGGGATTAGGAGGAAAAGTTATGACAGGCAAAGCGAACGGACACTTCCAGGCTATGTTAGCTAACAGGAAGGTGTAGAATACATGGTTGGTGAAAAAGCCCAGCCCGGGTGTAAAAGAAAAAAAAATGGTTTTATTTGGGGAAATGCGGCTTGTTTACATTTTACTAGTTTGATGGATGTTTTCTATTTCCTTATTGGTTCTTTATCTTTACTATTAAAATCTAGTAATATTTCTATGCCCTCAGTTTCATTTGTATTTCATCTATTTACTTATAATTCTTGTGAAATTAAGAGAAAATATATAAATGAGTTGAACAGGCATGCAGGTCTCCTACTGAGTTAATGATCTTTTCCAGAGGTCTATTTTGAGTCCAGCCTGGCGTATTACGGAAAGTTTTGGAAACTTAAGTCACAAGTTTCTGACAGCAACTTTACATTTGTTAAACATTTTTTCTCCCAATATTATTTATCTATCTAATAATTCATTCGTTATCATTTGCTTAAAGGTCGTATCTAAGTATGAAATATGGCTTTTAAATTACATGCTTTCTGTTGTGTAGTGTCCAATTAGTATTTTGACATATAGCCTAGACTACTCCAAAATTATTTAATCTACTTTACTATTCAATAACAAGATTTTATTCGGCAACTTGTACTGTACGGTGATTGAGGTATGTTTGCCTATCATACCACTTCATCTATACAAAACATGTAAGATGATGTAACAGTAAAGATAAACCACAAAGCCAAATGCGTGATTTACATGATAAAACTTGTTGGGCTTGAAATGCTTTCCTTCACTTAAGTTCTTAGATTTTTTTTTTTCTTAGCTCAGTTCATTAAAAGGCAATTGGCCTTTACTAAATTTTCCATTGAAACATCTTCTGCATTGACCTGCTTTATACAGTCAACCCTCGTTTTTTTTTTCTCTCTTTCACTCACTCGATATCAGTACTGTATACGAAATACCGTTCTTTACTGTAGTAATGTAGCTACTGTATAGGCTATGAGTATGGTGAGTTTCAATGGCGCGAGTCGACCTGTGGAAAACAAGAGGAAAATTAAGTGTTACCTTAGCAAATCAAGCTATACTTTAGTGATAGTACTGTACATATATTACAGTCATGAAATACTGAAGTTGAGGAAAATGGGCTGATTGTTTTACATAAAAATTAGAATAGGGGTTTCTGGGTACACTGTTCTACTTTTTATTGTGTATTACACTAAGATAATACAGTATTACAATAATGATATACAGCCTTATAGCAGTAAATAACTAAAACACGTAAAAATCTGCCCCGTTTTTTTTTTAGATTAGAAAACTATCCAATTATATCTTCCATAATTCAAAACAAGGGGGTTGTAAATATATTTTTCTACTTTAAATTGTGTATCAAGTTAAAAATTACACACTAGAACAAAGATAATGGATTATAGAAGAAGAGAACATCTAAAAATTTTAAAACACCTACCTAAGTTTTTTTACATTAAATACCCGACCCGGCCGGTTAAGCCAAGCGGGTAGGTATCGGTAGCATATTTACAATCCCCTCGACATTTAGGCCAATATCCCGTCCCCATGCCTATGACGTCACTAGCATACCAGCTTCTCAACACTGCAGCTGTATATATTTTATTATGAAATTTTTTTATCGTGCGTTTCCTACTTTGCAAAGACATAATATATATTAAAAAGAGAGTAATCAATGCAATTTCTCATGGCAATCAATATTTTATTATGTTTTTATTTTAATTTAGAAGTCGAACGCTTTCAGAAAGAGGTGCACCCATGAGTAATAATTAGCTGTTCATCTACCTCAAATGTACTAGAGCATTACACCTTGTAGAATTACAGCGGTACACATGGTTATTATGAAACCCTTTTTTCCGTACCTTTCTTTATGACATAATATATATTGGAAAAGAGTAAACAGTACAATTTATCGTGAAAATCAATGTTTTATGATTCTATATTGTAGTGGTATTTGCGGTTAAGGCAAATGTTTTCTGCCTCTTCTAGGCATTTTATTAAATTTAACATATCTTCTTTGCTCAATATATTTGTTCTAAAGCACATTCATTTAGCACCTTCACCTCAATCACCAAAGAATTTATTTTTTCATCTATGAACATTATTGTGGTTGATAAACACTATTAACACCGAAGACCACAGTCATTCACAGTTGCCGCTAAACGTTGTCCTATTACCCCTCGAAACAAATATAAACAGTGACGTCATGAAGCATATGACGTCACAATCACGGACGGGGTGGAGCATAGGTCTAAATGTCGAGCCGATTGTAAATATGCCCCCTGGTATCTAGATACCTATGGCAACCCTAGAAGAAGACACGTTTCATATTTAATGAGGAATGGGAGATCACTTTTCAAGTTGTCAGTTACTATCAGGGAAATTATAGCTACTTCTTCACTGAAATGTTACTGGTCTCATCTGCCATTGTAGTGTACTCTACTAAAGACGTGACTTCTTTACATTGTCATTGATATTATTTTTACATTTCCACATAAAGCTGTTAGAAATTTTGAGTTTGTGGTGACATGTATGTGGCATTTTTCTTACCCCTTTTTATTCATGATATGATGCCAGATAATTATAACATTTTACCCCTTTCAAGATGCTGCAAACAGTCATTGCCAGAGTCAATTTTCAGATGAATTAAATCTTCAAATATGCCTTGACGTTGTTCTTCACCCCTGAGAGGCAAGTCATGTGTACCTCAAAATACTAATGGCAAAATGATTTAGGCTATACAGTAAGATTTCCTTTTTTTCGTATATTTCCTCATTACATGGCCTACTCCAACATTTCGTTAAACTTCACATGTCTCTAGGCAAGTGAATTTCCTTGGTATTTGGATAATAATTTTTGAATAATATTAGTTATATATGGATGAACACACACTTACACATACGCGCACGCATATTATATATATATATATATATATATATATATATATATATATATATATATATATACATATATATATATATATATATATATATATATATATATATATATATATATATATATATATACACACATGCATACATACATACATATGTATACTGTATATATATATATATATATATATATATATATATATATATATATATATATATATATATATTGAAATATTTTTCAGTAGTTAATACTTTTGTCTTTAGATCGTTTAACTCTTAATCATACACACACACACACACACGCACACACATATATATATATATATATATATATATATATATATATATATATATATATATATATATATATATATATATATATATATGTATATATATATATATATATATATATATATATATATATATATATATATATATATATATATTGACAGACATAAAGCCATGTAAAGATACTTCTCTCATTTTACCCAGAGCTACTTTTCAGTATGGTATTATACCAAAAATAATTCGTTTTTATCGAAATAACATGACCATGGGGAATATATCTTACCGAAAAGGAATCCTTAATGATGAACTTTGTTACCCAGATCTTCAACGGGATTTTTTTGCAACTCTGATGTTGTTTATGTGATCGGCATTGTTCCTCGTTGATGTCGCTCACTATCACGCAGTTCAGTGTAATGTTGCTATACTTAACGACACATTTAAGAAGGCTACATAATAGCTATGTCTTTTCAATTGTAGATACAACCATGTAATTTGGCAGGAACATAGAAACTATGTGTCCTATCAATCCCTGAATATTTAATTTGGATAAGTGAATTATTCTAGGAGCAATTTACTCCACCGCCAAAACTAACCTTTAAACTCATACTGAAGTAAGCATTTGCTCTGGCTTTTCTATGGCAGATACCAACATGAAAATTGTTATGGGAAAGGTAAATATCCACCCCACAAATCCCTAAAAATTTCATTTAGATGTGTTTAGTTTTTTGCGAGTAATTTACGCTGCCGCCGAAAATCAGCCTCCTGCAGTTACTGAAAAATGGCTACTGTGACTTTGCCATGTCAAAAATTGGTATGAAACATGTTCACATTACATCCATCAAACCCTGTGAAAATCATTTTATATCTGTAAAACTCTAGTAGTGTGCTGCTCCTCACATTTTTCAGCCCCAAAATCGTCACTTATGAACAAAAGTGACAGCCAAAGCATACCGATAGCAGGATGAACATGAAAATTGGCAGAAACAAAGCTTATATTTTATAAATCTATCTATGTAAATAATCTCTTAAAATTTCATCTGAATATATTTACTAGTATAGGAATTATTGACCTTGCCGCCGAAAATATCAGCTGCTCCCCCTTACTCTGCGATAATAATAAAAGGTAATGACTGAGCTATGGGCGTGCTTATAACAGGTGTGAACATAAACATTTGCAGAGACAAAGCTTATATATATATTTAAATAAATCCTTGATATTTCATTTGAATATATTTATTGGTATAGGAGTTATTGACC
>NC_090736.1:59375371-59392871 GCF_036898095.1 Palaemon carinicauda | reverse complement strand
TATTTTCTCTATTGGAGCCTTTGGCTTATAGCATCCTGCTTTTCTACCTAGTAATGATATAAATAGTAATATGCCAATTATTATTATTATTATTATTATTATTATTATTATTATTATTATCATTTAATTCTATTATTATTATTTAATTTTATTATTATTATTATCATTATTTGGTTATATTAACAATTATCTAAGTTTGAGCTTCCTATGACCGTATATTAAAAAAAAAGTGAAAACTGATAAGAAAAAATCAGTTTGATTTTTTCTTTTTCATAAGTTAAACATTGCATTGTATCCTAGAGTAGTATCCTGTTTATGTAACTTGTTATACTTTTTAATCATCTTATATCTTTCCCGTACTTGGCTGCCTTACCTGTCTGGAACTTTGGTCATTTAGCCTTTTCATATTCCAACTGTGCAATAATTGCATGCCAACAGTAAAGTTCAGATTACATAGGTCATTTTATTTATCTTCCTCGAAGTTGGATAGTTTTAGATTTAACTTCTTTTGACTTCTTCTATTTCTTGTAAAGTGTCTCAATTTATAGCATCATTTTCCATTTTTCTTATTTTCTTCAGTTGCAGTTCAAGTAATATTTACGCCGAAAAAAAAAAAAAAAAAAAAAAAAAAAAAACTCGTTAACGTAGTACAAATCGTTGCCTTAAGTTAATCCACGATTTGAGTTTATGCTTTGTAGATCAAGATTATTACATCAAAATAGATTCGTAGAAATGATATCGGCCAAAGACGGCCTGTGTTTACCCTTTTGAGTGGATTCATTTCCTCTTCTCTGCGAGACTCAGAGCAAAATAAACGCCCGATACATAAAAAGGGAAAGAAAATATGTTTTCTGCCTTCAGAATATCCAAGGTTGGAAACTGGAAGGTTTCAGCGAGTGTTTTACTCCCTTTCGAGTTATGGAGACAGAGAGAGAGAGAGAGAGAGAGAGAGAGAGAGAGAGAGAGAGAGAGAGAGAGAGAGAGATGCCTTAGGCTACTCTCTTTCTATCTCAGCTTATTGTTTTAAGAGTCAATGTGCCAAAACTTACATAATATGAAGCCGGAAATATTGTATTTAACATTAAATATTTGCTACCTCATAGTCACATTTCTTCACTTGCCGTTGAAAAACTTTCAATACATCATCGGATATTGCTCTGTAAATAGGACAAGTAATGTTCTTCCTTTCAGGCATAGGAAGATAGAGTTTCCTATGCAAGGCAAACCCTGATTGTCATATAAATTATATTTGCTGCCTTAAATAGAATTTAATAAAAAAATATCTCTATTGACTTTTTACTTCTTGTGCATAAATATCGAGAGGAATATATATATATATATATATATATATATATATATATATATATATATATATATATATATATATATATATATATATATATATATAATGCTCCAAAATGGGATGCCTTAACTTGGGGAAAGGTTTAGTGTATCGCCATAATGAGCAAAGCTGTACTAGTCCGGGCCACCCATATTAGGTTGGTTTGCTGTGAGTGATCAGACTAAAGTCCCCCACCATCACCAATCCGCAATGTCAAGCCCAGCGTGGTGATGAAAAATCGCCAAACCCCAGACATGAATAGGGACCTGTATTAGGCCTTTGTCCTGTAGTGTACTAAAAATGGCTTTATTTGTTATAGTTGTTTTTGTATATGAGTGTTAGTCATTTTAATGCTTTTCCCTGACACTTTGTGGTCACAGGTATATCCGATCTTGAGGAAATGAAGAACAGGCAACAATACTATTATTATTATTATTATTATTATTATTATTATTATTATTATTATTATTATTATTATTATTATTATTATTATTATTATTATTACTAGTAAAGCTACAACTTTAGTTGGATAAGCAGGATGCTACAAGCTCTACGGTTCCAATAGGGAAAATAGCGCATTGAGGAAAGGAAATAAATAAACAATATTTATGTGAAATAATGGATAAAAAATATAAAAAATTTTAAGATTGGTAACAACATTAGATTAGATCTGACTTTTATAAACCATGAAAAGAGACTTATGTCAATCTGTAAAACATGAAAATATTTACTATAAGTTTGAACTTTCGAAGTTCCACCGATTCAACTACCAGACAAGGAAGATTATTCCACATTCTGGTCACAGCTGAGATAGAATTTCTTGAATAACATGTAGTGTTGAGGCTTTAAACGATGTAACCAAGTGAAAGTTTGTATGTGGATCTGTATCTACTTTTGTTGGGTCGTCTCTATTGTGATATTTTCTAGATTAAATGTTTAAATTTTTTAAATGTTTTTGAATTTTTACCGAAAATTCATAACTGAAAAGTGATAAAACACTTACTTTATTTTTTTCATTAGATGAATATCCTTCTATACCACCACTTCATGTCAATAATTTCCTCCAAATATTCGATATTTTGTGTCACTACAGAAAATCGTCAATTAGTTGACAATCATGACGTGACTAAAGTTCAGTTTAATTTTTCATTTTTTCTTAAATGCCAAATTCATATATTGTGATGAGGAATATATTTATAAAAGAAATTCATAGTTTTGATAAAAATAAATTTCAGACATTTTCAATGCTTTTTCTGTGGTGTCTTCACAAATATCCAAATATCAACATAGGTATATTGATTGGGGATATATGGAGAGATAGATTGATTGCTAGATAGACAGATGAACCGGGAGCTAGACAAATAGATAGAAATCTTGATTGATAGATAGATAGAAAGAGATATAGATAGACAGATAGACATCAATAGATAGATTGATAGATATGAAAATAATATCCAGTGTTAGATTCCGAGTGAAACATGCGAAGTAAACAGACTCACTTTGAGTTATTTTCAAAAGGGAAATTTTCAGGGAAGCCCGAGGCAGCCCTTTGACATTCCCAACGTGTGTTTACCATTTCCTCCTCTGTAGGCCTTTGTACTCTCTCGTGGGGCAAACACGTGTGCCGACTTTCATACGCCAAGTGACGTTGTAATTAGATTGGGCTGCAAAGTCATAGATCTGACGCGTGCTGACATATACTTCATCGATGGATATGAAAGTGTAAGAGCCATGTTTGACTAGAGTTACACACACACACATTCTCTCTCTCTCTCTCTCTCTCTCTCTCTCTCTCTCTCTCTCTCTCTCTCTCTCTCTCTATATATATATATATATATATATATATATATATATATATATATATATATATATATATATATATATATATATATATATATATATATATATATATATAACGGATTTTGAGCGAAGCGAAAAATCTATTTTTGGGTGAGATGGCCATGTCGTCCTGATGGAAGTTCCTATAGGGTAGCTTCCTAGGGTATATTACAACTACGGCAATATTCCCAGAGAATTTACCTTAAGGTACCCAGAATTCTAACTCCTGGAGCGAATATCCCTAATGAAAGGGATATCGCGACATATCAGAGGACGTATTCTTGACACGCCACATGGCAATTTGCACCCCAAACAGAGATAACACATCGAAGGGGTCAATTGGCAAGAAAACGAAAATGGGAAAGAAAAATGGGGAGCCACTCCCAAGGCTCCCTCTTCTCCCGTTTCGTAAGCGTGCCTGGCGCCAATCCTGGCGCCATCTGTATTCCTTGTAGCGATACACGAGGTGCTACAGATACTGTATGTAGGGAGGGGTCCTACAGCCCTTTCATAGAAAGGGAAGGGCAGGTCCATCAGAACGACATGGCCATCTCACCCAAAAATAGATTTTTCGCTTCACTCAAAATCCGTCCTGATGGAAGTATACCAGAGCATTACTGTATCTGTGGATTCTCAGAACGTGACGTACTCCCCGGAGGTAATTTTTCCCGGTCGACTAGACCTAGAGATCTAAGATGTTACCGTTATACATCTTTTCAACTAACCATAAACCATGTTAGAGCTTCCTGCCCCCTACAGGGAAGAGTCCTACTAGACTCTGGAAAAGTCTCGAAGAGTACATATACGTATGTATGAATACCAGGCAAGCCAATATAGTGGTCTCACCCTATATTAAGTAAAGCATAGTTTGTAAAGAACCACTGCGTCAATATGAAATATCGACCAGTTCTCCGCACAATACTTGTATTGGACAAAGGTTTATATCCGCATAGGAGGAAACTTGTAAATCCGCCACCGTCCCCTTATGGGATGGAGTCCTCCCGTTAAGGGAAAGCATAAACCAATGCAACATAGCTTGCATAAGGGAACAATTCTATTAGAATTATCCCAGATAAAGTACATAGAATGAATGCTCAATTATACCAATAAATAGACACAGGTGAAAGAGGCGCAAGGTTCTCAAGAACAAGTTTATTGACAGACAATAAATAGACAGGTTAACAACATATATATATATATATATATATATATATATATATATATATATATATATATATATATATATATATATATATATATATATATATAAGAAGAGGATAACCCAAAACTTTAAGCATAAGTATGGTAATAAACAGAACTTGTTTATCTGAAAGAAAAAACATTATTGCCAATTTTAAGATACCGAGGTATCAAAGTCATAAAAGTCTGTATTACAAATCAATCACATTAGCGTTAGAAACGCTCAGCACACGTGTGCACTTATGCTAGGTTCACCTTTGGAAATGGAACAGTCTACGTGGGCAACTCAGTGCCCGCACTTAGTTTGTAGTACAGTATGTAACTACACACTCACCCTGGAATTAATCGTCCCAATTAAAACCACTGTTCCTCGCAGAGTTAAACAGTAGGGATAACGACGCGACCCACTGCTACCACAGATCTCTTTAGTTCCTCTACTTGCTTCGCATAGTGGCGAAAGAACACTCTGGAAGACTTCCAGCCAGTGTATGAACAGAGATGTTCAAAATTCATACAATTTAAGAAATTTAAGGATGAGGCAACTTTCCTCGGATCATGACCTGCGGGTGTACTGTCAGGATCCGCTCTGCGAATAAAATATGTGATTTTCACTCTGAGTTGATTCAGAGATAAATTTGAGCCTGATGTTTCTCCCATAAATAGTTGACCACCCTTGAAGTCTGAAGTTCTACGAAGATAGACCTTTAGGCATTCTACTGGACATAGAGATGCATCTTCTTTCAGAGGGCAGATTCTCCAGGGACCCCACCTGTTGGTGGGTAACTCATTCTTGGCGAGAAACGTAGGATCCGGAAACAGGTTCAGTTCTCCCCCATCCAGGAACTGAACACGACCTGCCTCTCTCGAGAGGGCTACAATCTCACTAACCCTGGCCCCGGACGCGAGTGCAAATAGGAAAATAACTTTTTGGGTCAAATCCTTTAACGCACACTCTTCATTGCTCAACAGAGAAGCGAAATGAAGAACTTTGTCTAAAGACCATGAAATGGGCTTTGGAGGTGCTTAAGATCTGAGCCTAGCGCAGGCTTTCGGAACTTTATTAAAGATCTCGTTACCGAGGTCGACCTGGAAGGCATATAGAATGGGTCTTGTCAAAGCAGACTTACACGCCGAAATCGTGTTAGCTGCAACCCTTGACCATGGAGGTGGATGAAGAAAGATAAGCAGAAATCTGTCGAGATCTCCTGCGGATTCTTCGCCTTGACAAAGGCCACCCATTTTCTCCAAGATGACTCATATTGCCTTCTAGTAGATTTGCACTTATATTCCTCTAGGAAGTCTGTGCTGGCTTTCGAAATCCCGAAACGTTTTCTCACTGCTAGGGAGAGAAAATCATGAGCTGCAGGGTCCGGGTTTTCTGTAATGAAGCGCAGACAGTCGACTTCTGGACTCGCTGGGTCAGAACTGGATCTGGTAGCGGTAGAAACTTCAACCGTAGTTCCAATGCCAGGGGGAACCACAAGCTGTTCGGCCACTTGTGGGCCACTATTGCCGCTACCCCCTTGAAGGATCTCAGTTTGTTGAGGACCCTCAACAGAAGGTTGTGAGGAGGGAACTGATAAATCCTGGACCATCTGTTCCAGTCGAGGGACATCGCGTCCACTGCTTCCGCTAAGGGGTCCTCGTACGGGGACACGTACAGGGGCAACTTCTTGTTGTCTTTCGTCGCAAAGAGGTCTATTTGCAGTTCTGGGACTTGATTCAGAATGAAGGAGAATGATCCTGCGTCTAAGGACCATTCCGACTCTATCGGTGTGAACCTGGATAGAGCGTCCGCTGTCACATTGCGGACTCCTTGAAGGTGAACTGCCGACAGGTATCACTTCTTCTTTTCCGCCAATCGGAAGATGGCCAACATCACCTGGTTGAGAGGTGGTGACCTCGATCCTTGTCGATTCAAGCATCTCACAACTACCTCGCTGTCCAGCACCAACCTTATGTGGATCGAGTGACGCGGGGAGACTTTCTTTAAGGTAAGGAGCACTGCCATAGCTTCTAGAAAGTTTATGTGAAAGGTCTTGAATAGTTTGGACCAAGTCCCCTGGACTTTTTTCCGATGAGAGTGACCTCCCCATCCCTCCTTCGAGGCGTCTGAGTGAATCGTCACCGACGGGGGAGGTGGCTGAAGAAGAACCGACTTCTTTAGATGTCTGGCTTGGGACCACGGCCTGAGAAGAGTACGTAGCCGAAGCGGAATTGGTCTTCTCAGATCTCTTCTCGCGTTTGATGCATAACTTCTCCAAACTCCGGTTGCATCCTTTAGATGTGCTCTTAGCACCGGGTCTGTCACCAAAGCAAACTGGAGAGAACCCAGTACCCTCTCCTGGTCGCGTCTTGATATCCTTTCGGAATCTAGAAGTCTCTTGACAGAACCCGCTATCTCCTTCCTTTTCTTCGCCGGGATGGAGAAACGGTGTGACATTAGGTCCCAGTGGATTCCCAGCCAATGGAACTTTTGAGATGGAGAAAGTCGAGACTTTTTTCTGTTGATATTGAAGCCTAGATACTCTAGGAACTGGATCACTTGACTGGAAGCTTGCAAGCATTCTGTCTCGGATGCTGCCCACACCAGCCAGTCGTCCAGGTAGGCTACTACCTAAATTCCCTTTAGGCGTAATTGTTTGAGAGCTACGCTCGCAAGCTTCGTGAAAATCCTTGGGGCTATATTTAGCCCGAATGGCATGGCTCTGAAGGCGTATAGTCTTCGTTGTAACTTGAACCCTAGATAGGGGGAGTGTCGACGGTTGATTGTGATGTGCCAATAGGCGTCTGACAAGACTATGGAGACGGAATACACCCTCTTGGGCAGTAAGGTCCTTATGTGTTACAGTGTTAGCATCTTGAACTTGTAATTCACTATGAACTTGTTGAGTGGCGACAAGTCCAGAATGACTCTGAGCTTTCCCGAGTCTTTCTTGGGAACACAAAACAGCCTCCCTTGGAATTTGATGGACTTCACCCTTCGGATCACTTTTTTCTCCAACAGTTCTTGGACGTACTCCTCCAGAACGGGGGTGGAGTGTTGGAAAAACCGAGGGCACGGGGGTGGAGTGCTGTACCAGCTCCAGCCCAGTCCGTTCTTAAGTAGGCTGTGGGCCCAGGGATCGAAGGTCCACCGATCCCGAAAATTCTGAAGTCTCCCTCCTACCGGCATCATCTCACTTGGACTGCCGTCCTGAGGTCTTGCCTCCCTGACCGCGACCACCCCTGAATCCCCTTCCCCTTGAAGGGCGCCTAGACGAGCCTCTGGCTGCTCCTCTAGGCTTTGCTCGAAAGGAAGTAGACTGCCCTTCGAACGTTGGGGTGAATGCCGTGGACTGTGTCGACACGGCCTGGGGTACCCACTGGAATGTGGTCGGGGTTTGTGCCACCATCTGGGGCATTGAAGGCAATGGCAATTGCAGTTGCTGTTTCTGTCTAAGTGGCTTGGCTGGCCGAGACGGTAGCCTAGTCCTCATAGTCTTCCTCTTTGGTTGAGGACCCTCATCCGGGGAAGACTTTCTTTTGATAGCCAGGCCCCACTTCTGGAGAAGGTTTCTATTCTCCGTGGCGGCCTTATCAACAACTTCTTTGACCAATTCGGTAGGGAAAAGGTCTTTGCCCCAAATGTTGGAGGAGATTAGTTTCCTTGGCTCGTGCCTCACCGTAGCCGAGGTGAACACGAACTCCCTACAAGCTCTCCTCGCCCTGACGAAGCTATAGAGATCCTTCGTCACTGTGGCCAGATGAGTCTTGGCCACTACCATGAACATTTCATGGACCTTGGGGTCACTTGTCATCATCTCAAGAGTAGTCTGAAGAGACATTGAGGCAGCCAGTCTTTCTTTTGTCTCGAGCTCTCTCCGCAAAAGAAAGTCAGACAGCTTAGGGAGGTCCTCGCCGAACTGACGTCCGTCAATATCAGCCTCCAACTTCCCAACTGAGTAGGTAACATGGACGTCCTTCCAGTCTTTGTGGTCCATAGGCAGGGCCAGCGACAAGGGTTTACACTCCTCCAGGGAGGGGCAAGGCTTGCCGGCCTCGACTGCTTTTAGTACAGCCGCAAACCCTTTCTGTAAAAAGGGGAAAGCTCTAGCAGGAGAGGACATAAAGGAAGGGAGCTTCTTACTCAATGCAGCTACCTTTGAGTTCGTGAAACCCCTCTCTTCCATCGAGGATGAAAGCAAAGCTTGAGCCTTAGCATGGTCCATCACTATGACCTCCTTCGGCTCTGTCTCCTCCTTTGAAGCTGGTTCCTTCCTCAACCGGACATAACAGTCCGGATATGACCCCTTGCTGGGCCAGAATTCCACCTCCTCTAGGGGAACTGAACCCAACTTATCCGACATGACGATCTTTCCAGTCGTCATCAGCATGTGCTCAGCATACCTCCACGGGTTAGCATCTGAGCACAAGGGAAGGTCTTTCACATTGAGCCTTTTCTGGGGCTCATGTGATGCTGCAAGCCTCTGCATCTGCAGTTCCATTGCAGCCGCCTTCTCCTGATTCTCCTTCTGCATTTGTTGGATCATTCCAACAATGGAGGAGAGGGCCTGTCCTAGCTGTACTGGGAGAGCGGACGATGTTGAGGGAATAGGCTCCGGGATCTGAACCGGAGTAGCCGACACCATGTCGACCTCTTCCTCTACAATGTCTGGGGCTTTAACTTCATCCTGGACTCCTGCCAGGAGGTCTTGCTACAGACGCTCGGACACGTCAGACATCCTGTCGTCCAACTGAATGTCTTGCAAGGCGACCGCGACTTCAGCATCCACCTGGATCTGAACTTGGGGGATCTCCTCTTGAGGCTGGGGAATCACTGCATCAGCTGATGCCCTAGGGAAAAGATAAGCCCTCATCTTCTCACTTGGAAGATAAGGTCCAGAGGTGTTCTTCTGGAAGCCCCTTACCCAGGTACGAAGCTTCTCCCTTGCTATATCCCTTGATTCCGCCGTCCTTGGGGAATCAAAGGCCTCAGTAATCAGGTTAGTGCACACAGTACATACCTGAGGGTCCCAATACTGGAGATCACCCTTGGAGACAGCACATGCTGTGTGCCTCCTACAAAACTCATGTCCGCAGAGGTTCTTACTGCGGACATTGCAGAAAACACTTCCGCAGTTCGGAGGGTCCTCCTGTAAAGAGAAGAAATTTCCACGAGTATCAAGTCAACTATGTATCACTGGATATGCACAGTTTAGCATAACAAATCAGAAAGGAAAGACACACACTTGTGCTTCCTTCACAACCAATTGTTGCAGCCTTCCAGATAATGAAATCGTATGGTTAATCTCTTCTAGAGTAACCAATGAAAAGTTTCCAGAGGAAACAGGTGTAGCTCACACCTAAGCAATGATTTTAAAATCCCGGATAATAGACAAGAAAGAACTCACTTTCTTATCTGTAAGGCAACACCAAAGGGTTGTGCAAGACAACACAAAAGTGTTAGAACCCACAGTGCTGTACCAAAACTTATACTATAGTTTTCTTCCTACAGTATATGTTATACTGAAGAATACTGGTACAGTATAGAAGGTAATGTGCAGGCTGGCACACACCATAACTAGCTTTAAAGTATACTACTTAACAGCTATAAGGCGGCAGAACGCTGGTTCAAATGCATGTGCCGGCCGGCAACAGCCAATGTCGGCAGGCAATAACTGCCGGCCGGCAACTACACAAGGTAGTACCCGGCTGCCGGCCACTGCTCATAGCGACCGGCAGACAAGGGCTGACAATAGCCGGCCGGTAAAGGTAAACAACCGATGCCGGCCAGCAGCAAAAGAACCAGAGGACTACGACTGCCCGGCTGCCGGCCGGTAAAGGTAAACAACCGATGCCGGCCAGCAGCAAAAGAACCAGAGGACTACGACTGCCCGGCTAGAAGAAAACAGAATGGATGCCGGGATAAGAGCGTAAACTACCTCCAAGCCCGGCAATCCGAAAGAGTGCATATAAGGAAGGGGAGAATCTAATTCATGCTTCCTGACCAATGCCGTCTGGCTCTACAGGCAGGCATGGATGAGGGACCAAGGGAGGTCCGGGCAGCACTCAACGCAGAAGACCCTTGCCGGCCGGCAAGGGACTGAGTCAATTCCACATCCTAACCTATCCTAGGTCCAGATGTAGAATGACGTACAGTACTGTAATGGCTAGGCCATTACGGAGATAGAGGGGGAAGGGACAAAAGAGGGTCCTACCAACCTTGCCTTAGTGAAGAATCACCCGCAGCCAGGAAAACTCATCTTAGCCTAAGGGAGATCCAAGGAGGGAGGCCAGCAATACTTGCCAGCTCCCAGGGAACCAAAGCAAGGAAGGTGTTGCTACTCCCAGGGAAAGGATCTTATCCTCCCCCGAGAACAGCAACAAGGACTAGTCTGCTAGATCACAAAAGAAGGAATCATCTCGTACAGAAACCTTCGGCAGTGACCTAAGGAGGCTAAGCCTCCTACGTCTGTGTCAGGCCAGCAAGGGAGACTCTATCCCAAGCCAGACAAACACAGACTCAGACTAAAAACTCTGATGTTCTGTCCCTCTCTGAAACCAGACTTACTGGAACAGGGAGGTACAGTAACACTCCAGTATAGTTGTATCGAAAGTTAATTCAGATAAACCACTAGGGTTAAGCCCAGGCTTAAACAGAGGGAAAGGGATTGCATACCTTCTCCGAAGAAAAGAAAGCAACCGGGGGAGTATGAGAAAGTATACTAAGGCTCCATAAGCAACTTAGCCTAGGCACCAAGAGAATCGATTGCCTAAATCACCGAAACTCACTCGTATACTATATTGGAAATATTCAACATAATCTTAAATGTATAAAAAACAGCCTAAAGCTTCAATAAAATTTTAAAACTCTCGGAAAACCAAAATCATGCAGGAAGTACTAGGACCAAACGACTAGGCTACATGGCCTAGCGTAGGCCAGAGTTGGCGAATACTTCGCCAAAATAATACTAAAAGCACGAAAGGAAATCCTATGTAACGCTAAAGAGCTAAAAATTTATTAAAGCAAAACAACCGGGAATGTCGCTCTGGCTAACTAAAACTCATACCTAGCGAGCGACAGCGTCCATGACGCCTCCGGTAGGCAACGGCTCTTGTAACAAAGATTAATACTATTAATCACTTTAAAATTTACCAAGAGCCTACATTTATACATAAAAAAAATGGTACTCAACTTATCAGAGGCCGACGAAGTTGGAGAAGCCATGAAAAGCTGAATAAATCCAAGATTTGCGAGAAACACAGGAAAAACACCGAGTTGTTAAGCTACGCAAAAAGGAATACAGATGGCGCCAGGATTGGCGCCAGGATTGGCGCCAGGCACGCTTACGAAACGGGAGAAGAGGGAGCCTTGGGAGCGGCTCCCCCTTTTCTTTACCGTTTTCGTTTTCTTGCCAATTGACCCCTTCGATGTGTTATCTCTGTTTGGGGTGCAGATTGCCATGTGGCGTGTCAAGAATACGTCCTCTGATATGTCGCGATATCCCTTTCATTAGGGATATTCGCTCCAGGAGTTAGAATTCTGGGTACCTTAAGGTAAATTCTCTGGGAATATCGCCTTAGTTGTAATATACCCTAGGAAGCTACCCTATAGGAACTTCCATCAGGACAACATGGCTTGAGCCCAAATATATATATATATATATATATACACACAGTATATATAATATATATATATATATATATATATATACACACAGTATATATGTATATATAATATATATATATATATATATATATATAAGTTTTTGTATGTGTATGTATATACAAGTGTTTGTAAACGCGTGTCATTTTCGATCCTATTGATGTCTACTGTATTTTCAAGGCAGCAATATCACTCATCGCACAAGTTCTCTCATTATCCTGGCTGCATTCAATTTGTTTATAATCCTCAGTGCTCAGGCACGTCCTAGTCTCTATTAAGCCTCATTATATTTTTCAGAAAATAAATTCATCCATTTTCTCCTTTATTCCCACAGGTTGAATACCTTTCAAGACAGCTTTATAATATTAAAACATGTGAATTCACGAAATGGATGATCAGATGCAAAGGAACCATTATATGACATGAAGTTTAGATTTTCCTTACTCTGGCGCAAAAGTTCTACACACATGCACACACACACCACACATACACAAACAAACACATACAGAAACTTATAAGAGTGAAAAAAAGGGACAAACGAAATTGAATTTTGTGTAGATAACTCAGAATTGTATACAGTATGGCTAGGTTTTGTACAGAGATGAGATTTGTCCCTTTACCATTGCATGACTATGTACTCCTGGCTAATACAGTGAAATGCGCTGGTGTTGTAATCGTATGGAATGTAGATAGAATTCCACCTGTAACTGTGAGTTTGAGCTGTTTACTGATGTGATTATTAGGTACCACGGTAGTGAGCTGGGCGTGCCCAGTTGATATCTGGAACTGACAGTGTTTTAACATTTAATCTTTCGTTGGGGAAATAAATATCTAGGATATCTAGTACCTACAGGATAATGAATAAAGCGCTCGTTCCTTTTACAAAATATCCATCTCTTTTGGACTCGACTTCCATTTCAAAGTTTTTGATTCTCTATTTTCATTTGGTCTCAGTTTTTCATACGATGCTGGTGGAAAACATCTGTTCTGCCGGAAGAAATGAACTGTTCTGAGGATTTATATCAGCAAGTAGCGACCACACGGACATATATTGTCACCTTCATGCATAGAGAGAGAGAGAGAGAGAGAGAGAGAGAGAGAGAGAGATCCCAATATCAAGTTGATATAACTTTTACATAACATTACATCATTGTTATGAGAGAGAGAGAGAGAGAGAGAGAGAGAGAGAGAGAGAGAGAGATATCCCAGTATAGAGTTGATATAACTTTTACATAACATTACATCATTGTTATGAGAGAGAGAGAGAGAGAGAGAGAGAGAGAGAGAGAGAGGGAGAGAGAGAGAGAGATCCCAATATCAAGTTGATATAACTTTTTACATAACATTACATCATTGTTATCAGAGAGAGAGAGAGAGAGAGAGAGAGAGAGAGAGAGAGAGAGAGATCCCAATATCAAGTTGATATAACTTTTACATAACATTACATCATTGTTATGAAAGAGAGAGAGAGAGAGAGAGAGAGAGAGAGAGAGAGAGATCCCAATATCAAGTTGATATAACTTTTACATAACATTACATCATTGTTATGAAAGAGAGAGAGAGAGAGAGAGAGAGAAGAGGAGAGAGAGAGAGAGAGATCCCAATATCAAGTAGATATCACTTTTAAATAATATTACATCATTGTTATGAGAGAGAGAGAGAGAGAGAGAGAGAGAGAGAGAGGAGAGAGAGAGAGAGAGAGATATCCCAATATCAAGTTGATATAACTTTTACATAACATTACATCATTGTTATGAAAGAGAGAGAGAGAGAGAGAGAGAGAGAGGAGAGAGAGAGAGATCCCAATATCAAGTTGATATTGTATCAACCGTGTTTCACACAATTGTACATAATTCCTTTTGTATAATATTATCGCTTGTATCTTTGCTCTTCCCTCGCACTAAAACGAACATGAAATTCATGTCTGGATTTTTCTCTGTAATATTGTCTGTCTTGTGAACTTGTTATGTCCTGTTGCCTTTAGGTTTTGTATATAAGGAGAATGTTCTACAATAATATAACTCAGTCGTTTCAATCTGCCTTTGCGTTCACAGCCTTACTCGGCGCCGTCACATTGGTGACCCCGGAAGTCGACTCGCTCCCACTGCCTTCCACCCCCACCTCCCTCGCCCCTCCATCGTTAGTACTATGACGGAGACGGACTCTACAGCAGTTGGCGCCGCGGCCACCCCATTGAAACTTTCACCGTTCGCCAGCAGAGAAGCGTTTGCTTGGTTTCAACGCGCTGAAGTCGACTTTCGTATCGGGCGTGACTCGCTCAACCACCAAAGCGGATTATGTTCTCGCGGTGATACCCGTGGACACCTTCCCAGAAATATCCGACTGGCTTTGTGAACAAGGAGACACCCCAATAGCGTATGACGCCCTCAAAACATACCTTCTGCAGCAGTACTCGCCGTCGCCAGCCGCCCGTATAAGCAAAGCTTTTTCAGCTCTCGCAACAACCGTTGGGGGACAAAGGGCTTCGCTTGCCCTCAGGAAAATGACCAGTATCGCTCGCCTTCAACCTGCCGCAGACAGCTCTCCTTGTGAGGTTAAACTACTCCGTGCCCTTTGGATGCGCCATTTACCTGAACCTGTACGCGCTGCCATACCCGATGTCGATAGTTTACCCATAAAGGACTTGATGACCAAAGCTGACGCCCTTATGGACAGCCACTTCAAGACTTCCATCAACGCCTCCACCCCTGACGACGAGGATGCCTATTCAACGTCAACCGAAGCTGACATAAATGCCGTAGGACATACACGCCTACCCCGTGACGTGCCGAAGCGGCGACAAAGCCGCCCACTCATCCACCAATCGCTCCGCGCCCCAACGAACGAACTTCTACAGCCACTTACTACCTCCCATCCGCCGCAGTTTTGCTACTACCACTTCAGATTCGGGGCAACCGCGAAGAAATGTGCCAAAGATTGTCAGTGGCCAAAAAACGTGTAAGTAGGCCATCGCTTGTGGCGATGGCCTCCCATGTTTCTAATCTTTTCTTTTTACAGGGATGCAGAACGGGCGTGCAATTTTTTGTTAGACACGGGTGCTTGTCGTTCCCTTTTTGCCAAGGAAACTCTTCAAAGGCACAACGTAGTCTGTCTACATCTGCTGACGTCCGCTTGGTAGCCGCCAACGGATCTGCGATACCCACCCTACGGTTACGAGAACCTCACATTATCGTTCGGAATACGGTAAATTCAATTGGAAGTTTCTCGTTTGCTGACGCCACAATGCCAATCCTCGGTACGGATTTCCTCTCTCATTTATACCTTCTGGTCGATGTCGCCCACCCGACAATTGGTCAACCGCAGACTCGTACCTTGTCAACACCTCTTCACACCCGCCCCCTCTAACCTCGCTCTCCACATCAGCGCACCCACGGATGCTTACGCCCACCTCCTCACGTCGTACCCCGGAGGTTTTCCATCCAGAACTTCGCCGAACACCCACGGTTCCTGCCAAGCACGGTATTTATCACCATATCAAGACGACGGGACCCCCAGTCTTCGCAAAATTCAGACGTCTGGTACCGGAACGATTGGCAGCCGCCAAACAGACGTTCGCCGAAATGGAGAAAATGGGCCTTTGCCAAAAGGCCTCCGTCCGTGCGGGGATTACAGGCGCGTGAACATGCAAACAGAACCGGATCACTACCCCCCTCCCAAACATTGCCGATGTAACCTCCTACCTGCACAAAAGCGAAGGTTTTCTCTACGCTCGACCTCCTGAAGGGTATTATCAGGTGCCAATGAACACAGAAGACATCCCCAAGACCGCCATCACCACTCTGTTTGGCACGTACACCTTCAATTACTCTGTTTTGGCCTTCGTAATGCTGGGGCAACCGTTTTCAACGTCTCATGGATGGTATCTTAGGGGACCTCCTTTTCTGTATATGTTATGTGGACCGACATACTTGTGTTCTCCTCCTCAAAAGAGGAACACCTCCGTCACCTGCGCATCGTGCTCGACCGCCTGCAAACAAAACGGGCCTTGTAGTCCGGTACGACAAGTGTACCTTTGGCGCCAACGAAGTGTCGTTCTTAGGGCACCGTATCACTCCTGAAGGAGTCCACCCCTCCCTGAGAAGATAGCAGCCGTTCAGAGTTTCCCCACGCCCTCGACCGTCAAAGCTCTGCAGGAATTATTGGGCATGATCAACTATTATCACCGTTTTCTGCCAGCCATTGCCGCCACTCTTGCTCCCCTCTACGCCTCCCTCAAGGGCAAGCCAAAGGACCTGAAGTGGGGTCTCCTTCAAGAAGCAGCCTTCTGCAATGCAAAGAAGGCCCTATCAACTGCTGCGGCTCTCACTTATCCTATCCCACACGCCCCTCTCCTTCTCTCCACCGATGCCAGCGACGTCGCTATGGTGCAGTATTCGAGCAGGTGGTCAAAGGCTCACCCCGCCCATTGGCCTTCTTCAGCAGAAAACTGTCCAAGGCAGAATCGGGGTTATTCTACCTTCGATCGAGAATTGCTGGCGGTGCACTTGGCTGTCCGTCACTTTCGCCATTTCTTAGAAGGTACGCCCCTTCGTCATTCGCACAGACCACATGCCTCTGGTGCATGCCTTCACTCGACATTCTGACGCCTGGTCCGCCCGTCAACGCCGACATCTCTCCGCCGTGGGCTGAATACAATTGCACCCTCCAATACGTCCCTGGGAAAATGAATCCTGTTGCCGATGCCCTGTCAAGAAACACGTTGGCTGCCGTTCAACTGGGATTGGATTACAACGCCCTGGCTGAAGCCCAACGACAGGGTCTAGAGTATCAAGCTTGTAGGACATCCTGCACGTCCCTCCGTTGGGAAGATTTTCCCCTCGAAGACTCCAACACCACCCTCCTCTGTGACGTCAGTACTGGTAAGACCGCGGACCTTGGATTCCTGCTCCCATGCGCCGACAGGTGTTTGATTTCATCCACGGCCTTTCACATCCCTCGTGCCGTTCTACTGCACAGCTGCTGAAGGCAAAGTTCATTTGCACGGCATTTCTAAGGATGCTAAGGATTGGGTCCGCTCCTGTACTTCTTGCCAAAACTTCCAAGTACATCGACACTCACGGATTCAGGAGTGGCACCTTTCCTCAACCTCAGCGTCGTTTCGCACACATTCACGTCGACGTTGTAGGCCCCCTACCCACATCACAAGGACATCGTTACCTTTTTACCGTCATCGACCGCTCCACTCGTTAGCCTGAAGCCGTTCCCATGGAAACTGCAACGTCCGCCTCATGTAACATCTGCCTTACTCTGTGGATGGATTTCAAGATTCGGTATCCCTGAGCATATTACTTCTGACAGGGGAAACCACCTTCACACCTCTCAATTGTGGACGTCATTAGCGAATCTCCTGGGAATCACCCTACATCAGACAACGGCCTACAACCCCGCTGCCAATGGAATGGTTGAACGTTTTCATCGCACCCTCAGAGCAGCTTTGATGTCCCGCTGCA
>NC_090736.1:59340371-59370371 GCF_036898095.1 Palaemon carinicauda | reverse complement strand
ATAATATGCAACAAATAAACCACATTCCAACAAGAAAGGAAAATGTCCTAGATCTAGTATTTGTGAATAAGGTGAATTATGTTAAAGAAATAATAGTGTATAACACGGGAATTTCAGACCACAATGTCATAGAATTAATAGTCCATTCCAAAGAAAGTGATCGCAGAATTAATCAAAGCACAAAAGGATATGGAAAATATAATTTTAATAAATGAAGAACTGAATAAAGAATGGAAAATGTATTTGTAAGTGATAATATACAGGTAAATACGGACATACTGTAAAAAATACTGGGGAAAATTGTTGGAAAATATGTACCGAAAAAAAAAAAAAAAAACAATAAACAAAAGACATGCATACCAAGAGACAGAAGGATCTTATTTCAGAAATTTGGAAAGTGGAAGAAAAATCTTGCAATAGAAAAAAATGTGTGGAAAATCATGGAAATAAAATGGAAGATAGAAAATGCAGAACAAAAGATTATACAGTCGAAAGAAAATGGAAAAAAGGGACTTAGAAGAAAGTACACTTCAAAATATAAACAAAAATCCTAAGTACTTTACTCCTATGCAAAAAAAGATGAATAAAGGGATATTAGAAATAGGCCCTCTAAGAAGTGAAGGACGGCTAACGAATGAAAAAAAAAAAAAGGAAATATGCAACATATTAGCAGAAAAATATAAGAATGAGTTCACGCCAAGAATTGCGAATGGCAATAATGAAACAGAAATAAGAGAAGAAAATATTGAATATCTAACGGATATAGATATTAATCAAGCAGATATTGTCAAGGCTATAAACGAAATTAAAAATGGATCGGCAGCCGGAACAGATGGAGTTCCAACGATTTTGTTAAAAAAAACTGCAAACACTATCGTGAAGCCGCTTGCAATACTGCTAAGACAAAGTGTAGATATGAGCGAGATATATGTTAAACATAAATTAGCTTATATAACCCCTATCTTCAAAAGTGGATCAAGACTAGAGGCAAGCAATTACAGACATGTTAGTCTAACATCACATATTATGAAAGTGTATGAGAGGGTAATAAAAAAGAAAATAATGAATCACTTGGTTAAAAATAATTTGTTTAATATAGGTCAACACGGTTTTGTGCCCGGAAAAAGTACATAAACCCAACTTATAGCACACTATGAAAACATATACAAAAATACGATAAATGAAAAAGACACAGATGTGATCTATCTAGATTTTGCAAAACCCTTTGACAAGGTAGACCATAATATATTAGAGAAAAAAATGAGAAAGCATAATATTGTGGGAAAGATAGGAAAATGGGTAAAAGAATTCCTGGTAAACAGAAAACAGGTAGTGGTTGCAAATGACGAGAAATTGGATGAAGCTCAGGTAATATCTGGCGTGCCACAAGGTATGGTATTAGCTGCACTGCTGTTTGTTATTATGATCTCAGACATAGACTGTGATGTTGAAAACTCTGTAGTGAGATGTTTTGCCGATGACACAAGGATAAGTAGAGAAATTACTTGTGATGAAGATAGGAACTCACTACAAAGAGATCTAAACAAAATATATGAATTGACGGAGATAAATAGGATGGTATTTAACCCTGGATAGGTACGCTCCTCGGACACCCGTTTAAGGGTATACTCGGACGCGCGCGACCCTGACGCCAAAAAAAATTCTTGAAAAATCTGTTTTTGCAGTAACCTCCTTATTTCTTTTGCCAAAAAAAAAACTTCAATGAATGCTTAAAACAACTGTAAAGATAAATACTACTCATCTGCAGAAAAACTATTTATTATAGAAATTTTAAAAAATTAAGTAGAAAAAAAGACCTTACATAAAAATTCATTAAAAAAAAGTTTATACATATATACACAAATCCTTTTAGGAATTGATTCTTGAATGTTCAGGACACATCTTGATGTATTTTGGATGAAGTCAGACCCATGGAGGTGAAGATCTGAAATGAGAAAAAAAGGGTAACTTTTTTGGCCAAAAAAATTTGTCCAAATTTCATGAATTTTTTGGGGTACCCAAATGAGATAGGAAGTGGCTAATTTTTTTAGGGAATAAACATATGTTATCCTAAAAAAGAAATATGTAAAAAAATCTTCATTATTTTGTAAATTACATTTATATCAGGGGCCATATCTAAAGGTAATTTTTTGAGTACTTAGAAATTTCGTAAAAAAAATACATATATTTAATATATAATATGATATTTATGCAGGTAAAAATATACCAAAATATCACAAATTCTATAGGGAACAAGAATATATATAGATAGGGCAACTTACGCTTCGGATATGTCCACAAAATGGCCGCCAACCACACTGACTCAGACTCCCTAATCTGCCACTTGAAATGTAGGAAGGGTATGTCAATTTCAAGGTGTTATTTACTAATCTAATTATTCTTGGATATGCATAAAAATTGTATGGTGGGTTGCTGGATAATTGTCTATTATTTTACGACTATAAAATTAAAATTCTGACTCAAAAAAAATTTTTTGAAGGGAAATAAAATCGAAAAAAAAATGTAAAACAATATAATATTTTAGCTAAAAAAATTTGATGGTATTCAATCAAAAAAGAAGTAAACAAAATTTTCCGACAAATAAACATCTAGAGGAATCATTACTCTGTGATAGTTCCTTAGTACGTTGTAATTTTGAAAGAAATGGGAAAAAACGAAAAAGTGGCAATCGCAGGAAAATCGAACACATACCTACATATACGCCATATCTGGCTAAAAATAAAAATAGGCATGGGTAGCCAGATCATCTAGAAAACCTTTCCAACACTATAAAAATACAAGTTTTGCGACACTACTTGCCAATTCCTTACGGTAACATGACTAAGCAAAAAAATACAAAACAAATAAAAAGGGGCACTCGCTGAAAAATGGCCAACATTCTAATATACGGCATTTCAGAAAAAAAAAAAAAATTTCAGCCACGTACTAGGCAAACCATCAAGGCACATTTTCCGACAAATAAACATCTAAATGAATCATTACTCTGTGATAGTTCCTTAGTACGTAGTAATTTTGAAAGAAATGGGAAAGAACGAAAAAATGGCAATCACCAGAAAATCGAACACATACCTATATATACGCCATATCTGGCTAAAAAAAAGATAGGCATGGGTAGCCAGATCATCTAGAAACACTTTCCAACACTATAAAAATATAAGTTTTGCGACACTACTTGCCAATTCCTTACGGTAACATGACTAAGCAAAAAAATGCAAAACAAATAAAAAGGGGCACTCGCGGAAAAATGGCTAACATTCTAATATACGACATTTCAGAAAAAAAAATTCAGCCACGTGCTAGGCAAACCATCAAGGCACATTTTCCGACAAATAAACATCTAAATGAATCATTACTCTGATAGTTCCTTAGTACGTAGTGATTTTGAAAGAAATGGGAAAAAAACGAAAAAATGGCAATCACAGGAAAATCGAACACATACCTATGTATACGCCATATCTGGCTAAAAAAAAAAAGATAGGCATGGGTAGCCAGATCATCTAGAAACACTTTCCAACACTATAAAATTATAAGTTTTGCGACACTACTTGCCAATTCCTTACGGTAACATGACTAAGCAAAAAAATGCAAAACAAATAAAAAGGGGCACTTGCGGAAAAATGGCCATTCTAATATACGGCATTTCAGAAAAAAAAAATTTCAGCCACGTGCTAGGCAAACCATCAAGGCACATTTTCCGATAAATAAATATATAAATGAATCATAACTCTGTGATAGTTCCTTAGTACATAGTAATTTTGAAAGAAATGGGAAAAAACGAAAAAATGGCAATCCCAGGAAAATCGAACACATACCTATATATACGCCATATCTGGCTAAAAAAAAAAGATAGGCATGGGTAGCCAGATCATCTAGAAACACTTTCCAACACTATAAAAATATAAGTTTTGCGACACTTCTTGCCAATTCCTTACGGTAACATGACTAAGTAAAAAAATGCAAAACAAATAAAATGGGGCACTCGCGGAAAAATGGCCAACATTTTATTATACGCATTTCAGAAAAAAAAATTTCAGCCACGTGCTAGGCAAACCATCAAGGCACATTTTCCGACAAATAAACATCTAAATGAATCATTACTCTGTGATAGTTCCTTAGTACGTAGTAATTTTGAAAGAAATGGGAAAAAACGAAAAAATGGCAATCACCGGAAAATCGAACACATACCTATATATACGCTATATCTGGCTTAAAAAAAATAGGCATGGGTAGCCAGATCATCTAGAAACACTTTCCAACACTATAAAAATATAAGTTTTGCGACACTACTTGCCAATTCCTTACGGTAACATGACTAAGCAAAAAAATGCAAAACAAATAAAAAGGGGCACTCGCGGAAAAATGGCCAACTTTCTAATATACGGCATCTCGGATAAAAAAAAAGACATGCACGTGTTAGCCCAACCATCAAGGCACACTTTCTAACACATAAACATGAAAAAAAAATCAATAATATACGGCAATTCCTTACTACGTAGTAAATTTTTACAAATATTGAAATAAAACAAATTGGCAACCGCAGTTAAATACCCAAAATACCAATAACTACGTCGTATCTGACAAAAACAAAGTAACGCATGGGTAGCCAGATCATCTAGACACACTTTCCAACACTAAAAAAGCAAAAGTTTTACGACACTAATTGGCAATATCTTACGGAAAAATGACTTGGCAAAAAAATGAAAAAAAATGAAAAAGGGGCACTCGCGGTAAAATGCCCAACATTCTAATATACGGCATCTCAGATAGAAAAAAAAAGACATGCACGTGTTAGCCCAACCATCAAGGCACACTTTCTAACACATAAACATGAAAAAAAAAAATCAATAATATACGGCAATTCCTTACTACGTAGTAAATTTTTACAAATATCGAAAAAAAACAGAAATTGTCAAGCGCAGTTAAATACCCAATATACCAATAACTACGTCGTATCTGACAAAAACAAAGTCACGCATGGGTAGCCAGATCATCTAGACACACTTTCCAACACTAAAAAAGCAAAAGTTTTACGACACTATTTGGCAATATCTTACGGAAAAATGACTTGGCAAAAAAATGAAAAACAATGAAAAAGGGGCACTCGCGGTAAAATGGTCCTCGTGGTGATGAACAGCATTTTAACTAAAAAAAAAAACCATGCACATGGTAGCCATACAATCCACCAAGACTTTCCACAACTGATAACCTATACAAGTTGCACCATTCTACGACAATTTCATAATACGTAATAACTTTGATAATTATGCAAATTACCTTAGAAGGGTAAACTCGGTCGCGCTCGACCCCGACGCGTCTCAGAAATCGGGGAAGGAGTACAGCTACAGCAATACACATCTGGACACTACTAGAGCGTGTAGGCGAGACACCTACTGCAGGTCGATCACCCACAAATTCAGTCACGGGGGTGAGTCACGTGAGAAAAACCTCTTTTTTTTTACACTCGGGGTCGCGGACGACCCACCGTACCGTTCCAGGGTTAACTCCGATGAATTCGAATCAATGAATTATGGAAACAGAGAAGAAATGGTATATGCATACAAGGGACCTAATAACGAGACAATCACAAACAAGGAAGCAATTAAAGACCTTGGTGTAATGCTAAATAGGCTTATGTTATGCAACGACCAAATAGCAACACTGTTGGCTAAATGTAAAGCAAAAATGGGAATGTTATTCAGACACTTTAAAACAAGAAAAGCTGAACACAGGATTATGCTTTATAAAACTTAATGTACGTAGTACACTCGAGTACTGCAACGTGATATGGTACCCACACTACCAAAAGGATATTGCACAAATAGAGTGTACAAAGGTCCTATACTGCTAGAATAGAAGAAGATAAGGACCTTGACTACTGGGAAAGACTGCAATTTTTAAAACCATACAGTCTAGAAAGGAGAAGAGAACGCTACATGATAATACAAGCATGGAAGCAAATAGAAGGTATTACTGAAAACATCATGGAGCTAAAAATATCAGAAAGAGCAAGCCGAGGTAGATTAATAGTACCAAAAAATATACCAGGAAAACTAAGGAAGGCGCACAGGACATTAATCCACTACGCACCAGCATCGATAATGCAGCGACTATTTAATGTGCTGCTAGCTCATCCAAGAAACATCAGGAGTGAGCGTAGATGTGTTTAAGAATAAGCTCTATAAATACCTAAGATGCATCCTAGACCATCCAAGACTGGAAGAGGCAAAATACACCGGAAGATGCATTAGCAACTCTCTGGTGGATGTACGAGGTGCCTCACACTGAGGGACCTGGGGAACCCAAACATAAAATAAGACAACAAGGTAATGCTCTCTCTCCCTTTATCGTTAAGGCGATAAGTATATGGATATTGTATCTATGTTTCCCCAAAAATCCAAGTACCCTTTACTTACTTAAGTAGTGAACTTAATTCATGGGTGTTAGGCGACAGATGAGGTTCGGAACTTGGGTAAAAAAGAGAATACAGTAGAGCATAGTCAATACAAATATGACTCTGCAGTAGAGTAATAACAGATATAGAATCTGCGTGGAACGCTTCTGTTTTTATTGTTTGTTTATGAAAGAACTATTTAAATGTTGATAATGTTCTTAAAATATGTTGTTTTAATTGTTCATTACTTTGCTTGTAGTTTATTTATTTCCTTATATCCTTTCCTCGCTGGGCTATTTTTTCCTGTTGGAGCTCTTTGGCTTATAGCACCCTGCTTTTCGACTATGGTTGTAGCAAAGCTATAAATAAGGATAATGATAATAATCGCGATTTTGTTTCTGCTTGGTTAAGTTTAAAAAGATAGGTTACTAACTAATTTAGGTCTATGTCTACATTCGTGTTATCCTAATCATCGCCCTATCACTAAATATGAATCATTAAATAGTAAATGAACTGTGGTGCACTTTGATTAGGCAATCTTGAATACTCCATTGTGAAGCATTCGTCAAGATCTCTCTCTCTCTCTCTCTCTCTCTCTCTCTCTCTCTCTCTCTCTTTGTATTCCTGTATTCTTTTTGTGGTTTGTTGACGTCATCAAATCCGACACCTATTTGAAACAAAACAGTAAACAAAAGACCTTTATGCGGTCATTTAAACGGGGATATCTCTAAATTGGTGGGTAAATAAGTGAGATTTGGACTTATAAGGTGACAAGAAATGTCGTGAAAGCCATTTATTTTAAATGAATGTGAGTCTTACTGAAGTTAAATTCTGTCAGGAAAGAAGTTTCCATACAGGAGATTATCATAATGATGAGTCAAAAGAATTACTGATTCTTAAATGAATAATATTACTCCATTTAACGTGCAAAAGAAGCATTCACAGATTAGGCTATCCTATTGAGAGAGAGAGAGAGAGAGAGAGAGAGAGAGAGAGAGAGAGAGAGAGAGAGAGCCTTACCTTATTGCCGTATTGCCTTATTTTTTGTTTGGGTTCCCCCAGGTCCCTCAGTGTGAGGCACCTCGTATATCCACCAGAGAGTTGCTAATGCATCTTCCGGTGTATTTTGCATCTTCCAGTCTTGGATGGTCTGGGATGCATCTTAGGTATTTATCGAGCTTATTCTTAAACACATCTACGCTCACTCCTGATATGTTTCTCAGATGAGCTGGCAGCACATTAAATAGTCGCTGCATTATCGATGCTGGTGCGTAGTGGATTAATGTCCTGTGCGCCTTCCTTAGTTTACCTGGAATATTTTTTGGCACTATTAATCTACCTCGGCTTGCTCTTTCTGATATTTTAAGCTCCATGATGTTTTCAGTAATTCCTTCTATTTGCTTCCATGCTTGTATTATCATGTAGCGTTCTCTTCTCCTTTCTAGACTGTATAGTTTTAAATATTGCAGTCTTTCTCAGTAGTCAAGGTCCTTAACTTCTTCTATTCTAGCAGTATAGGACCTTTGTACACTCTCTATTTGCGCAATATCCTTTTGGTAGTGTGGGTACCATATCACATTGCAGTACTCGAGTGCACTACGCACATAAGTTTTGTAAAGCATAATCATGTGTTCAGCTTTTCTTGTTTTAAAGTGTCTGAATAACATTCCCATTTTTGCTTTACATTTAGCCAACAGTGTTGCTATTTGGTCGTTGCATAACATATTCCTATTTAAAATTACACCAAGGTCTTTAATTGCTTCCTTGTTTGTGATTGTCTCATTATTAGGTCCCTTGTATGCATACACCATTCCTTCTCTGTTTCCATAATTTATTGATTCGAATTTTCGGAGTTAAATACCATCCTATTTATCTCCGCCCATTCATATATTTTGTTTAGATCTCTTTGTAGTGAGTTCCTATCTTCATCACAAGTAATTTCTCTACTTATTCTTGTGTCATCGGCGAAACTTTTCACTACGGAGTTTTCAACATCACAGTCTATGTCTAAGATCATAATAACAAACAGCAGTGCAGCTAATACCGTACCTTGTGGCACACCCGATATTACCTGGGCTTCATCTGATTTCTCGTCATTTGCAACCACTACCTTTCTCATTTTTTTCTCCAATATATTATGGTCTACCTTGTCAAAGGCTTTTGCAAAATCTAGATAGATCACATCTGTGTCTTTTTCATTAATCATATTTTTGTATATGTTTTCATAGTGTGCTATCAGTTGGGTCTGTGTACTTTTTCCAGGCACGAAATCGTGTTGACCCATATTAAACAAATTATTTTTGACCAAATGGTTCATTATTTTCTTTTTTATTACCCTCTCATACACTTTCATAATATGTGATGTTAGACTAACAGGTCTATAATTGCTTGCCTCTAGTCTTGATCCACTTTTGAAGATAGGGGTTATATAAGCTAATTTATGTTTAACATATATCTCGCTCATATCTACACTCTGTCTTAGCAGTATTGCAAGCGGCTTCGCGAGAGTGTTTGCAGTTTTTTTAACAAAATCGTTGGAACTCCATCTGGTCCGGCTGCCGATCCATTTTTAATTTCGTTTATAGCCGTGACAATATCTGCTTCATTAATATCTATATCCCCTAGATATTTAACATTTTCTTCTCTCATTTCTGTTTCATTATTCTCATTTGCAATTCTTGGCGTGAACTCACTCTTATATTTTTCTTCTAATATGTTGCAAATTTCCTTTTTTTCATTCGTTAACCGTCCTTCAATTCTTAGAGGGCCTATTTCTATTCTCCCTTTATTCATCTTTTTTGCATAGGAGTAAAGTACTTTGGAGTTTCTTTTTATATTTTGAAGTGTCCTTTCTTCTAAGTCCCTTTTTTCATTTTCTTTCGACTGTAAATTTTTTTTTTCTGCATTTTCAATCTTACATTTTATTTCCCTCATTTTCCACACATTTTTTTCTTTTGCAAGATTTTTCTTCCACTTTCTAATTTTCTGAAATAAGATCCTTCTGTCTCTTGGTATGCACGTCTTTTGTTTATTGTTTTTTTTCGGTACATATTTTTCAACAATTTTCTCCAGTATTTTGTACAGTATGTCCGTATTTACCTGTATATTATCACTTACAAATACATTTTTCCATTCTTTATTCAGTTCTTCTTTTATTTCTGACCATTATATATTCTTACTGTAAAAATTATATTTTCCATATCCTTCCCAATGTTTTGTGCTTTTATTAATTCTGTGATCACTTGGAATGAACTATCAATTCTATGACATTGTGGTCTGAAATTCCCGTGTTATACACTATTATTTCTTTAACATATTTCACCTCATTCACAAATACTAGATCTAGGACATTTTCCTTTCTTGTTGGAATGTGGTTTATTTGTTGCATATTATGTTCTAATAGCATATCTTGAAGCTTTTCAAATTGCTTCTTATCTTCTGCGCTACTATTACTCTCTTTTTTATATGTATACATACAACCACTTTCTTCTATCTGTTCTTTCCAATCCACGAAAGGAAAGTTAAAATCTCCGGATAGGAGTATATTCCAGTCTTTATGGTTTCTACATATATCATCTATTTTGTCTATTATTATGTCAAACTCCTTAGTATTTTGGGGGTCTGTAAACTACAATATTGACTAGTTTTTCAAATTCAAATTCTACCGCAATCAATTCACATTCTGTGTTGCTGTATTTTTCACAGACTTTTCCTTGATTTATGTCTCTTCCATATATTGCGGTTCCCCCTTGATTCCTATTTTTTCTGTCTGATCTATAAGTTTGGAAACCCTTTATTTGGTCATCACTGCCAGTCTCTTGGGAATACTAAGAGAGAGAGAGAGAGTAAATCACAAATGAGACACGGATATAGATAAAGATGATAAAAGTGGCAACTAAATAAAATTTCATAAAAGTTATGATAAAAATCTTTTTAAATTGAGCTATTATTTCATCAGAGCTTTAATAATTTAATCTTCCCCTAACAGTGATGTGGTAAAGGGGTGGGGGGTTGATGGGAGGTAAATGGTAGCCTGTATAGGGCTCCTTTTACCTAATGATATATTCTCCAAATAACTTTCCATATGTGATATTCTGAACTACATACAAGAGAGAGAGAGAGAGAGAGAGAGAGAGAGAGAGAGAGAGAGAGAGAGAGAGAGAGAGAGCGGAATAAAGATATAAATTTTGACTAATGGGCTAAAGATGTCAAGTTTTTAATAGTTATTTTTTTGTGCCTGATTTATCGAAAGTAATCTCTCTCTCTCTCTCTCTCTCTCTCTCTCTCTCTCTCTCTCTCTCTCTCTCTCTCTCACAGATTGCTCTATCCCCATTAACTTGTGTATCAGAAACTTGGAGCCTTACTAAAGCCTTAAAACATAAGCTAGTTACAAGTCAAAGAAATAACAACGGGATTAACACTAAGAGACAGAAAAAGAGAAACAAGTAGAGGATATTGCAAGTAGTGGATATTCTAAGAAAATTTATGAAAAAGAAATGGACATGGGGATGATATATAATGAGAATGACAGATAATAGTTGGATATTGAAAATAACAGAATTTTTCCATAGAGTTTGCAAAAGAAGCAGGGAAAGGAAGAGAAGACGATGGATCGACGAAATGAGAAAATTATCTGGTATGAAATGACAAAGAAAGAACATAAGCAGGCGCAAGTGGTAGAACCTGTCTGAGGCTTTTGTTCTGTAGGTGTAGAGGACTAGTATACGGTATATATATATATATATATATATATATATATTCATATATATATATATATATATATATATATATATATATATATATATATATATATATATATATGTGTGTGTGTGTGTGTGTGTGTGTGTGTGTGTGTTTGGGTATCTATTTCTGTATGTCCTCTTTAAATTACCTTTCCCTCCTTCCCCTTTCTATATATGTTTCATGCTTCCTCTGGTGCAGCACGGCTCTTTTTTTTTCGTTACTTTGATTATTTCACTCCCCCTTCTCTTCTTAAATATCTCTCTTTTTCTCCCTTTCTCTTGTTTGCCAGATCTCTCTCTCTCTCTCTCTCTCTCTCTCTCTCTCTCTCTCTCTCTCTCTCTCTCTCCTGGTCTGTGTATGCCTGCCTGTCTGTCAGTATGCCCGTGTGTATCTTTCCAACTCTTTTTCTCCTTCTCTGTCTCTGTCTCCTTGTCCCTCTCTCTTTTCTGTCTCCCCCCTCCTCCTCTCGTCTCTCCCTCAGGACAACTTGTTAGTCGAAGACATTGAAATAAAGACGCAGAGATATTCCATCTTTTATATTTTGAATTTTCCCAGGTCCTTGACTAGAAAGGTCGTGGCGGACGATAGATATTATTTAAAATATTCTCCATGTTTCAAACTAAACTAAATATTGCAATGTTATTACCTTGGAAGCGATAAAGGTCATGGTATGTGCACATGTTTACGTATATATTTACATTCCTCATACATATGGTGGATTTCAGTTGATTAGATTAGAGCTAAGAAGATCTCTATTGTTTACATCCGGAGAATTCTTCTTCTTCTCTTTTATTTCCAGATCTCTAAGAAAATTTCCATTGAATTGGATGAAGCTTTATACTGTATTGAATATTCATGCTTTCAAAGTTCCCATGGTATAGGTCAGATTAAAAGGTTGAATATGAATTCATAATTCACCTTAGCAATAAATAAGTTCTCGGTTTTTAGTGGATGGCAGACGAAATTGTATGAGGGTTAGAAGGGAAGCTGTTCATGTAATTCGATAGATAGATTAACGTCAGATCTCAACCATATGGAATTGCGTTATGTCCGTTGATATGGTAGAAATATTGGAATGCATTTGACATATAAACAAATCAGCTTTGATTTACCACTCACGTGAAAGAGGTCGAGGTAGGGGTTGCCAGAGGTTGACATATATGGTTGAAAAACTAATCATTGTTCGTAAATATCACACATTTTGCAACAGTTTACACATTATTCTCGATGTTATTCATCAAAAGCGTTACACAATGTTTCTCCTGAAATTGAAAACTTGTCAGAAAGATTAAGAATAATGTCTCATGTCCGTCCTTTGCAAACTGTTCCGTCAGATCAAAACAACCATTAACGATATGAAGTCCAACCTCTCTCTCTCTCTCTCTCTCTCTCTCTCTCTCTCTCTCTCTCTCTCTCTCTCTCTCTCTCTCACTAAATGATACTATCTTGGTGTGACTTGTTCACGCCATGTTAGTTCCAAACATTAAGTTTGCCAACCAGCGTCCAAGATCTCAGCTGTTGCTTGCAGTCCAACCGGGAAACTGAGAAGCCTCTGTTAAGAATAAGTAATGACTCCTCGAATCATAAAAGAATGATGATGTTACTTTATATGCAATTATACATTCATACATATATATATATATATATATATATATATATATATATATATATATATATATATATATATATATATATATATATATATATATAATAGGGAAAAATAGCTCAGTGAGGAAAGGAAATAAGGAAATAAATAAATGATGAGAATAAATTAACAATAAATCATCCTAAAAACAGTAACAACGTCAAAACAGATACGTCCTATATAAACTATTAACAACGTCAAAAACATATATGTCATATATAAACTATAAAAAGACTCATGTCAGCCTGGTCAGCATGAAAACATTTGCACCAACTTTGAACTTTTGAAGTTCCACTGATTCAACTACCCGATTAGGAAGATCATTCCACAACTTGGTAACAGCTGGAATAAAACTTCTAGAATATTGTGTAGTATTGATGGAGAAGGCCTGAATATTAGAATTAACCCTATTTGGAAATTTCCTACCCTTAACCCCGAGGGGGTTATTTTTTTCCCAGCACATTTTGCAGTATTTTTTTTTTAAATTGCTCTATTAGCCTTAATTTTTGTCCTAGAGAGGTCAGGTTGGTCTCATTCTCTTGGAAAATTCCCGAATTTTCTCCAAAAATTATCAAAAATATGAAAAAAAAATTTATAGCATTTTTTTGCAAGAACGTACCGGTACGTCCATGGGGGTAAAGGGATGGCTTTTGTGAAACGTACCAGTACGTCCTTTGGGGGTATACGGGTTAACTGCCTGCCTTGTATTACAAACAGGATAGAATTGTCCACGGAGATCTGAATGTAAAGGATGGTTAGAGTTATGAAAAAGCTTATGCAACATGCATAATGAACTAACTGAACGACGGTGCCAAAGATTAATATCTAGATCAGGAATAAGAAATTTAATAGACCGTAAGTTTCTGTCTAACATATTAAGATGAGAATCAGCAGCTGACCACCAGATAGGAGAACAATACTAAAAACAAGGTAGAATGAAAGATTTAAAACACTTCTTCAGAATAGATTGATCTCCAAAAATCTTGTAAGACTTTTTCAATAAGCTAATTTTTTGTGCAATTGAAGAAGACACAGACCTAATGTGTTTCTCAAAAGTAAATTTGCTATCGATAATCACACCTAAAATTTGAAGAGAGTCATACAGATTAAAAGAAACATTATCAATACTGAGATCTGGATGTTTAGGAGCCACCGTCCTTGACCTACTTACAATCATACTTAGAGTTTTGTTAGGATTCAACTTCATACCCCATAATTTGCACCATGCACTAATTTTAGCTAAATCGCTATTAAGGGATTCACCAACCCAAGATCTACGTTCGGGGGATGGATTGATGCAAAGAGAGTAGCATCGTGTGCATATGCAACAAGCTTGTTTTTTAGGCCAAACCACGTGTCATATGTATATTCTACTCTAATAGGGAAAAATAGCTCAGTGAGGAAAGGAAATAAGGAAATAAATAAATGACGAGAATAAATTAACAATAAATCATCCTAAAAACAGTAACAACGTCAAAACAGATACGTCCTATATAAACTATTAACAACGTCAAAAACAGATATGTCACATATAAACTATAAAAAGACTCATGTCAGCCTGGTCAACATGAAAACATTTGCACCAACTTTGAACTTTTGAAGTTCTACTGATTCAACTACCCGATTAGGAAGATCATTCCACAACTTGGTAACAGCTGGAATAAAACTTCTAGAATACTGTGTAGTATTGATGGAGAAGGCCTGAATATTAGAATTAACCCTATTTAGAAATTTCCTACCCTTAACCCCGAGGGGGTTATTTTTTTCCCAGCACATTTTGCAGTATTTTTCTTTTAAATTGCTCTATTAGCCTTAATTTTTGTCCTAGAGAGGTCAGGTTGGTCTCATTCTCTTGGAAAATTCCCGAATTTTCTCCAAAAATTATCAAAAATATGAAAAAGAAATTTATAGCATTTTTTTGCAAGAACGTACCGGTACGTCCATGGGGGTAAAGGGATGGCTTTTGTGAAACGTACCAGTACGTCCTTTGGTGGTATACGGGTTAACTGCCTGCCTTGTATTACAAACAGGATAGAATTGTCCACGGAGATCTGAATGTAAAGGATGGTTAGAGTTATGAAAAAGCTTATGCAACATGCATAATGAACTAACTGAACGACGGTGCCAAAGATTAATATCTAGATCAGGAATAAGAAATTTAATAGACCGTAAGTTTCTGTCTAACATATTAAGATGAGAATCAGCAGCTGACCACCAGATAGGAGAACAATACTAAAAACAAGGTAGAATGAAAGATTTAAAACACTTCTTCAGAATAGATTGATCTCCAAAAATCTTGTAAGACTTTTTCAATAAGCTAATTTTTTGTGCAATTGAAGAAGACACAGACCTAATGTGTTTCTCAAAAGTAAATTTGCTATCGATAATCACACCTAAAATTTGAAGAGAGTCATACAGATTAAAAGAAACATTATCAATACTGAGATCTGGATGTTTAGGAGCCACCGTCCTTGACCTACTTACAATCATACTTAGAGTTTTGTTAGGATTCAACTTCATACCCCATAATTTGCACCATGCACTAATTTTAGCTAAATCGCTATTAAGGGATTCACCAACCCAAGATCTACGTTCGGGGGATGGATTGATGCAAAGAGAGTAGCATCGTGTGCATATGCAACAAGCTTGTTTTTTAGGCCAAACCACGTGTCATATGTATATTCTACTCTAATAGGGAAAAATAGCTCAGTGAGGAAAGGAAATAAGGAAATAAATAAATGACGAGAATAAATTAACAATAAATCATCCTAAAAACAGTAACAACGTCAAAACAGATACGTCCTATATAAACTATTAACAACGTCAAAAACAGATATGTCACATATAAACTATAAAAAGACTCATGTCAGCCTGGTCAACATGAAAACATTTGCACCAACTTTGAACTTTTGAAGTTCTACTGATTCAACTACCCGATTAGGAAGATCATTCCACAACTTGGTAACAGCTGGAATAAAACTTCTAGAATACTGTGTAGTATTGATGGAGAAGGCCTGAATATTAGAATTAACCCTATTTAGAAATTTCCTACCCTTAACCCCGAGGGGGTTATTTTTTTCCCAGCACATTTTGCAGTATTTTTCTTTTAAATTGCTCTATTAGCCTTAATTTTTGTCCTAGAGAGGTCAGGTTGGTCTCATTCTCTTGGAAAATTCCCGAATTTTCTCCAAAAATTATCAAAAATATGAAAAAGAAATTTATAGCATTTTTTTGCAAGAACGTACCGGTACGTCCATGGGGGTAAAGGGATGGCTTTTGTGAAACGTACCAGTACGTCCTTTGGTGGTATACGGGTTAACTGCCTGCCTTGTATTACAAACAGGATAGAATTGTCCACGGAGATCTGAATGTAAAGGATGGTTAGAGTTATGAAAAAGCTTATGCAACATGCATAATGAACTAACTGAACGACGGTGCCAAAGATTAATATCTAGATCAGGAATAAGAAATTTAATAGACCGTAAGTTTCTGTCTAACATATTAAGATGAGAATCAGCAGCTGACCACCAGATAGGAGAACAATACTAAAAACAAGGTAGAATGAAAGATTTAAAACACTTCTTCAGAATAGATTGATCTCCAAAAATCTTGTAAGACTTTTTCAATAAGCTAATTTTTTGTGCAATTGAAGAAGACACAGACCTAATGTGTTTCTCAAAAGTAAATTTGCTATCGATAATCACACCTAAAATTTGAAGAGAGTCATACAGATTAAAAGAAACATTATCAATACTGAGATCTGGATGTTGAGGAGCCACCGTCCTTGACCTACTTACAATCATACTTAGAGTTTTGTTAGGATTCAACTTCATACCCCATAATTTGCACCATGCACTAATTTTAGCTAAATCGCTATTAAGGGATTCACCAACCCAAGATCTACGTTCAGGGGATGGATTGATGCAAAGAGAGTAGCATCGTCTGCATATGCAACAAGCTTGTTTTTTAGGACAAACCACGTGTCATATGTATATTCTGCTCTAATAGGGAAAAATAGCTCAGTGAGGAAAGGAAATAAGGAAATAAATAAATGATGAGAATAAATTAACAATAAATCATCCTAAAAACAGTAACAACGTCAAAACAGATACGTCCTATATAAACTATTAACAACGTCAAAAACAGATATGTCACATATAAACTATAAAAAGACTCATGTCAGCCTGGTCAACATGAAAACATTTGCACCAATTTTTAACTTTTGAAGTTCTACTGATTCAACTACCCGATTAGGAAGATCATTCAACAACTTGGTAACAGCTGGAATAAAACTTCTAGAATACTGTGTAGTATTGATGGAGAAGGCCTGAATATTAGAATTAACCCTATTTGGAAATTTCCTACCCTTAACCCGGAGGGGGTTATTTTTTTCCCAGCACATTTTGCAGTATTTTTTTTTTTAAATTGCTCTATTAGCCTTAATTTTTGTCATAGAGAGGTCAGGTTGGTCTCATTCTCTTGGAAATTTCCTGAATTTTCTTAAAAATTATCAAAAATATGAAAAAAAAAAATTCATAGCATCTTTTTGCAAGAACGTACCGGTACGTCCATGGGGGTAAAGGGATGGCTTTTGTGAAACGTACCAGTACGTCCTTTGGGGGTATACGGGCTAACTACCTGCCTTGTATTACAAACAGGATAGAATTGTCCACGGAGATCTGAATGTAAAGGATGGTTAGAGTTATGAAAAAGCTTATGCAACATGCATAATGAACTAACTGAACGACGGTGCCAAAGATTAATATCTAGATCAGGAATAAGAAATTTAATAGACCGTAAGTTTCTGTCTAACATATTAAGATGAGAATCAGCAGCTGACCACCAGATAGGAGAACAATACTAAAAACAAGGTAGAATGAAAGATTTAAAACACTTCTTCAGAATAGATTGATCTCCAAAAATCTTGTAAGACTTTTTCAATAAGCTAATTTTTTGTGTAATTGAAGAAGACACAGACCTAATGTGTTTCTCAAAAGTAAATTTGCTATCGATAATCACACCTAAAATTTGAAGAGAGTCATACAGATTAAAAGAAACATTATCAATACTGAGATCTGGATGTTAAGGAGCCACCGTCCTTGACCTACTTACAATCATACTTAGAGTTTTATTAGGATTCAACTTCATACCCCATAATTTGCACCATGCACTAATTTTAGCTAAATCGCTATTAAGGGATTCACCAACCCTAGATCTACGTTCAGGGGATGGATTGATGCAAAGAGAGTAGCATCGTCTGCATATGCAACAAGCTTGTTTTTTAGGCCAAACCATGTGTCATATGTATATTCTGCTCTAATAGGGAAAAATAGCTCAGTGAGGAAAGGAAATAAGGAAATAAATAAATGATGAGAATAAATTAACAATAAATCATCCTAAAAACAGTAACAACGTCAAAACAGATACGTCCTATATAAACTATTAACAACGTCAAAAACAGATATGTCACATATAAACTATAAGAAGACTCATGTCAGCCTGGTCAACATGGAAACATTTGCACCAACTTTGAACTTTTGAAGTTCTACTGATTCAACTACCCAATTAGGAAGATCATTCCACAACTTGGTAACAGCTGGAATAAAACTTCTAGAATACTGTGTAGTATTGATGGAGAAGGCCTGAATATTAGAATTAACCCTATTTGGAAATTTCCTACCCTTAACCCCGAGGGGGTTATTTTTTTCCCAGCACATTTTGCAGTATTTTTTTTAAATTGCTCTATTAGCCTTAATTTTTGTCCTAGAGAGGTCAGGTTGGTCTCATTCTCTTGGAAAATTCCTGAATTTTCTCAAAAATTATCAAAAATATGAAAAAAAAATTTATAGCATTTTTTTGCAAGAACGTACCGGTACGTCCATGGGGGTAAAGGGATGGCTTTCATGAAACGTACCAGTACGTCCTTTGGGGTGTATACGGGTTAACTGCCTGCCTTGTATTACAAACAGGATAGAATTGTCCATGGAGATCTGAATGTAAAGGATGGTTAGAGTTATGAAAAAGCTTATGCAACATGCATAATGAACTAACTGAACGACGGTGCCAAAGATTAATATCTAGATCAGGAATAAGAAATTTAATAGACCGTAAGTTTCTGTCTAACATACAAGATGAGAATCAGCAGCTGACCACCAGATAGGAGAACAATACTAAAAACAAGGTAGAATGAAAGATTTAAAACACTTCTTCAGAATAGATTGATCTCCAAAAATCTTGTAAGACTTTTTCAATAAGCTAATTTTTTGTGCAATTGAAGAAGACACAGACCTAATGTGTTTCTCAAAAGTAAATTTGCTATCGATAATCACACCTAAAATTTGAAGAGAGTCATACAGATTAAAAGAAACATTATCAATACTGAGATCTGGATGTTTAGGAGCCACCGTCCTTGACCTACTTACAATCATACTTAGAGTTTTGTTAGGATTCAACTTCATACCCCATAATTTGCACCATGCACTAATTTTAGCTAAATCGCTATTAAGGGATTCACCAACCCAAGATCTACGTTCGGGGGATGGATTGATGCAAAGAGAGTAGCATCGTGTGCATATGCAACAAGCTTGTTTTTTAGGCCAATCCACGTGTCATATGTATATTCTACTCTAATAGGGAAAAATAGCTCAGTGAGGAAAGGAAATAAGGAAATAAATAAATGACGAGAATAAATTAACAATAAATCATCCTAAAAACAGTAACAACGTCAAAACAGATACGTCCTATATAAACTATTAACAACGTCAAAAACAGATATGTCATATATAAACTATAAAAAGACTCATGTCAGCCTGGTCAACATGAAAACATTTGCACCAACTTTGAACTTTTGAAGTTCTACTGATTCAACAAAACTCTATAAGCAAAAACTTTAGGGGGAGGAGGACCTCCTTGGACTCTACCCACATCCCTATCACCTGAAAAATAACTAGAATTAATATTACCATTCTTAGGGATATGGGGAGTCAACGAGGGGGTTCCCTTTCTCCTAACACTATTAGGGGAGCAAGATGTTTGATTAGATAAGGTCTTATATGTAAAACTACCGCTACCTGAACGGTGATTCAATACAAATTCATCTGCTAAATGAGCGTACTCAATTTCACACTTTTTACCACCTCCAGGTGAACTCTCAACTCCCTGCTACAGGCCTTCTTAAACTCCCCAACGAGCAGCAGTTCACGTAACGCAGCAAAGGTGACTATCTTACGATTTTTCAGCCAGTCATCGAACTGTGACTCCTTGACACGCGCAAACTCCACGAAAGACTGCGCAAGTGTGTTTCATATATTTGCGAAACTGGAGGCGGTAGGACCCAGGGACCAAGTCGTAAGACTTTAAAATTAAGGCTTTTACCTTCTGGTAATCCCAATCTACTCCCTCCTCCAAGGCATTATACACCCGCATTGCTTTGCCCACTAACCTACACTGTATTAATACAGTCCACATTTCTGCGGGCCAAGACAATCGGGAGGCCACATGCTCAAATGCCTTGAAGAACTCATGGACATCCTTTTCGTCAAACACTGGCACCAATTTTAGTGCAGCAACTATATTAAACCGATCTTGGAAGGTATTTTAGGGAACTTATCAAATTGACCCCCTGCAACCTAGCCATCTCTATATTTAATTTCGCCATCTCCAACTCATGACACCTTACCCGGTCGTTCTCCTCAAACTCCATTTTTCGCAACTCTATGCCAGAAATTTGAAGGGTACAGAATCGGGGGCCCAAGAACGGATTAGAGGACACATTACCCGGACCCTGGGGAAAATTTGCTGGACCCTCGTAAATGGTACCTACGACTGGAGGATCCTCAAACAGAGTTAGACCAGCCCTCATACTTACTTTGTCCTCTTCTAAACCCTCACTCAAACTCTCCTCACTATCACCTATTACCTCACTCTCACTTTCACTTTCTGAATGCTCAGCTTCAGCTAACTCCTGTTTTATTTTATCCCTAACGACTACCAATATCTCTGCTCTGGTGTCTGTCATCTTCCACGGAACACTCAACCACTTAGCACACTCAACTAATTGTTTCTTACCTTGCAGGGGCAAATACTTAAGGCAATCAACTGAAAGCAGCACTATAACAAAAAAAAATAAATATTGAAGAATCCGCCTGAGTGTCGCTCCAATAATCAAAATACCGGATACTCTGAGCTCTCTATCCTGTCACGGTCGCCAAATATATTATGACTCTTGTTGGGCCGTGGTGCAAGTTTTTATTGCACGATAATAGAGGTCAGTGTTTACAAAAATATCCAGTAGAAAAATTGGTAAGCGGAAATTAAAATACTTGGGAAAACTTAACAATATTTATTAACAACAATTTTTAGAACAGTCAACCTTGTGACTACCTAACAATTTGAACTAACAATTAACAACTAACTATTAACAACTAACAAATAACAATTAACAATTAACCATTAACAAAATTCCCCAACGGGAAACACCACACTCTCAACGAGAGAGAGTCAAACATTTGAATAATTAACCACAAGAAAAAAAATTTTGAATATGTATTCTCACACTCTTTTGGGGCTGGATAAAATCACACCCTGCTCCAACCAAGGCAGTGACTTCACTCCCATTCAGCTACTGTAGGAAGAGCAGCTCAGCAGGACTCCTCATCAAAGGGAGGGAAATGAAGTCCCAACCCCCAAAAAAGGTAAACAATATCTCCTACCCGGCAACTCCCTAGAGCTCCAAAGCTCCGCAACTGACTATATCGAGGATGCGTTGACAGCGGTGTCTCTCCCACGTCCACCTTGAAGCCGGGATTCCTACGTGGGCACTGCGTTAGTGTCACAATCCTCAAAAAAGCTCACATAAGCCAGCTGCTGTAGTAGGTCCGGGGAGCCTCGAGCTCAAACTGTGTCTTCAAACAACGAATTCCTTGCACGTAAACACAGGTGTCTCTTCTCACAAAGGACTCGAAAAACACAGAAAAGAAACAAGCGTTAAACTAGACACTTATAAATCTTTAAGTGAGCGGGGAGGAGGTTAAAACAGCACTTAAAAAAAAAAAAATTTACAAATGAATCTTTATTAACTAATTCATATGCTAATTTTACATAAAACAAACATGCAGTAACAAGGCTGACGTAAACAAAAGCAAAAATTAAATTACTATATAATACTGACCCTATATACATATCATCATCGCCCAAGCCCCCTCTCTACCCAAGCTAGGACCAAGGAGGGCCAGGCAATGGCGGCTGATGACTTGGCAAATTAACCATTAAGCTCCCTCCGAACCCCCTTCCTTGGCTCACAAGAATGGTGAGGTTGCAGTGACCAAAGAAACTAGCGAGTTTGAGCGGGACTTGAACCCCAGTCTGGCGTTCACAAGTCAGGGACATTACCACATCGGCCACCATTCCTGAGGAAATAGTAGTTTTGTAGCTCTGACAGTAGATATGCACTTAGGAAAGTCTTGGCTTACATTTTGAGAGTAAACCAAAGGAAAAGCAATGCAATTAATATGCTTTAAAAGTCAGATTAAAGGTATGCAATTCAAAAATAAATAACTAGTTCACACTGGTTAACAATTACTGTATATATTTATCTTCAAGTCATTGATATAAGAGGTATAGCCCTAGTTGGAAAAGCAGGATGCTATAAGCCCAAGGGCTCCAACAACGAAAAATAGCCCGGTAAAGGAAAGGAAACGGGGTAAATGAAAAAAAAAAAAATACAAGAGATGTACCAAACAGTTGAAATATTTTAATGTTTTTTAGATTGTAAATCTTATCATAATGTCACCTTAAAACCCATAACGGACAGAACTATAAAATACTAACAAACAAATTGCACCTTAATATGCGTTGCTGTTTATTGATACATAAAAAATACATTTGTAAATGGAATGCGAAGACGAAATGGAAGATGTTCGAAGCCATTATCTAAAGTGCCTCAAGGGAAAGTTGACGAGCTTACACTTGACGATAATTTATGTTGACGCAAGGCATAGGATAGAGTCGTAGTTATTATTATTATTATTATTATTATTATTACTTGCCAATTTTCAACCCAAGTTGGAAAAGCAGATGCTATTATCACAGGGGCCCAAAAAGGGAAAATAGCCCAGTGAGAAAAGGAAACAAGGAAAAATAGAATATTTTAAGAACAGTAAAAACATTAAGATAAATATCTCCTTTATAAACCATAAAAACTTGAACAAAACCCTCAAGCAAGAGAACTCTACCCCAAGACAGTGGAAGATCATGGTACAGAGGATATGGCACTACCCAAGACTAGAGAACTATGGTTTGATTTTGGAGTGTCCTCCGAGAAGATCTGCTTACCATAGCTAAAGCGTCTCTGCTACCCTTACCAAGACGGAAGTGGCCGCTGAACAATTACAGTGCAGTAGTTAACCCTTGGGTGAAGAAGAATGGTTTGATCTCATTCAAATCTATAGAACAAATCATCAAAACAAGAATATGTCAACTTACTGTACGGGTCAACCCCAAAGAAGAAAAATATTAATGCAATAAGAAGGGAAAATATGATTTTATAAGTTGCTGTCAATTACCAGAAACGTTCAATGGAAGATTACCTTCGTTGTTACTGTCTATTTGCCGTTTGGGATACAGTGTGGAGGCGCATTGCATGGCAGGGAAAAGTCAGGGCCATCCTTACTAGGTTGGTTCATATTGCACATGATCTGGCTTATTTTTAGAATTTTATTAATATTTTCATTCTAATTACCTTCTAATTTGTTGATAATTTTACAAATTTTCTCATTTCTCATTTCTTTCTAATTACTTTTATTGATTTCTAATACTTTTTAACTTCATTTTTAATTTTAACTTTTTAATGTATATTATATTCAAGCACAAATTTTGTTAATTTGAATTTATGTAAAAAAACAGTTGAACAATTTTTATATACTATAATTTTTCTTACCATTTTATCAAAGTGTCATTGGGCCAAAGTATTCGTAGACTAATGTGTCTTTAGGCCGAAGTGACTTTAGATCAATATGTCTTTTGACCAAATACCTTTGACTAAAGTTCTTTATAACAAAGAACTTTAAACTAAATTAACGTATATATATATATATATATATATATATATATATATATATATATATATATGTATATATATATATATATATATATATATATATGTATGTATATATATATATATATATATATATGTATACTGTATATATAAATATATATAATGTGTATACAGTATATATATGTCCTGTGTTATTATGCAGTTCCTCTTGAATACGTAAAGTTGATTCAATCTGTTCATGATCATAGAAAGTGCAAAATTAATGTTAGTCTAGTCCTGTCAGATGAATCTCCATTGAACAGTGGAGTACTCCAAGGGAATGTGTTGTCAGTTGTGTTGTTTATCCTACTCATGGATTTTGTAACGCATAAACCACTTGGGAATGGCGGAGAAGGATTGGACTGGATTGGTAATAGGAAATTAGCTGATGTAGAGTGTGCTGATGAGGCTGTCCTTATTAGCAGAACATCACAAGATTTGTAAGCTTGCTTACCGGAGTGCTTGAAATATCACATCAGGTTGGGGTCAAGGTATATAGACAGAGATGATGAGAACGTAATAGGCAATGGAAGGTGAAATATTATTGGAAGGATAAACTATTAATGACTTGGAATCATTTAAATATTTAGGAACTATGATCTCTAATACATGGTCTTTAGAATTGGAGTTTAGTGAAAGATTGAAAAAAGGAAATCAAACACTGGCTAGGTTAAGTAAAGTTTGGAAATCAAATCGAATGAAATTGCATGTGAAAGTCATATAGCATCCAGTAGCAAAAGAGAGAAGTCATTATAGATTTATATATTGGCCAGATATTACCACAAGTGTTTAAAGTACCTCAAGATATCTCTATTAATTATTGTATAATTTTTGGTGAATATTATTTCATTTCAGCCAACTTTCAATATTTATCTCCATTGCAAGATAAGAAAACTTTTAATTATGTGGCTTATTCATATTTTTATTTACATGAATAAAAAACTGAATAAATTCTTGGACACACTGAGAAATAATAAATAATCAAACCGAAAATGATATCAAAATTTTGTGGTGTTAGTTGGATTTATTGAAATAAACAGAATTGAATGAGAAATTCAAAATCTCATCAACTATTGACTTAGTTTTATGCCAACCAATAGGAATATGGATTCTTTTTTTTTTTTTTTTTTTTTTAGTTTTTTTACGGGTTTATAATATATAGTTATAAAAATATTGCAAAGCAAGCACAACAAAAACTCCATGATAAGAGGCTCATTAGAAACGAAAATTTTCTTAATTTTTTCCCATCTCATATGAAATGTAAAACACAATCCCATATGCAGCATAATTGCAGGAAATCAGAAAGTATTCTAGAATCTTTATTCCAGCTTTGACCAGATTATGGAATGAACTTCTTAATCAGGCAGTTGAATCAGTGGAAGTTCAAGCTTTTTGTAATTACCTTTATGCTCAGCATATTGACATATGTCTCTTTTAATGATATATATGTAATGGCTTATCTATTTTGAAGTTGTTACTGATCTATATTTCATTACTTTTATATCGTGTATTTGCTATAAGAGCTATGTATATATATATATATATATATATATATATATATATATATCTTCCCAATCGGGTAGTTGAATCAGTAGAACTTCAAAAGGTCAAACTTGCATCAAATGTTTTTATGTTGATAAGGCTGATATAAGTCTCTTTTTATAGTTTATATATGACATATCTGTTTAATGTTGTTACTGTTTTTGAAATATTTTCTTATTTTTTTCTCATATCGTGTATTTATTTTCTTATTTCCTTTCCACACTGGGCTATTTTTCCTTGTTAGAGCCCCTTGGCTTATAACATCTTGCTTTGCAAACTTAGGTTGTATCTTGGTTTGTAATAATAATAATAATAGTAATAAGGTAGAAATCTATTTATATTTGAGGAAGATATTGTGTTGATTTTCTTCCATATATATATATATATATATATATATATATATATATATAGTTATTAAACATTATTTGTTGATAAATAATCCCCATTTTTGAAAAGCGAGTCGGGGAAAACCCCATCAACCGCATTTGTGAGGAACTGAAGTGTTTAATGCGACTTTTTATTTGTTGTTGTTTTGTGTTTTGTTGTGAAGTTATTTGTTTGTGAAGTCGGTTGCCAACCGAATAAGGTAATTTTTTGCTCTATTTTATCGTTGATGAAATGACATAATCACTTTTCTCTTAACTTCTTTGTAGAAGGAAAAGATCCTCAAAAGATTCTTTATATAATACAAACTGATTTCGATGCTTTGCTGCAACTTATATTTATGTCATCCTCTTAGTTTCCTTCAGAATCCTTATCATCATAGTATATACATTTGTAGTTTAAAGGTCACTCATGAACGGCAGCGGCATGGAAGAAGACAAAGTCCTAGAAACCAACCATTTATACATATGATTTTCGTCAAAACCTCCTCTGTGGGACAGCTAGGACCATGGAGAGCCAGGTAATGGCTTCTGATGAAGCAGCAGGTTGAAGATCTATATGCTCCCACAAAACCACTATCCCTACCTCACAAAGATAGTAAGGGTAAGAACACTACTAATAACTATCGGGCTTGAGCGGGGTTTGAACTCCCGATTAACAGATTGCCAGTCGGAGACGTTTCCTATTATATAGGCTACCACAATCTTTATAGATGTAGTGCCCTATTGGAAACGTCCCTTGTTAGCTATCTTCCGGACTGGGCTTCAAGTCCCGCTCAAGCTCGATAGTTTCTTGTAGTGTCTGAAACCTCATCATCCTTGTGTGCTAAGGAGTGGGGATTTATTGGACCCCTATAGATCTACCAGCTGAGTCATCAGCAGCCATTGCCTGGCCCCGCCTTGTTCCCACCTTGGAAGGAGAGGGACTTGGGTGCTAATCATAAGTACAGCAAATACATTATATGGCTTGGGCATTGTCCTTCTAGCTAGGGCATTGTAACTGTCCCTTACCTCTGCCATTCATGAGCGACCTTTAAACCTTCCATCGTCAATTCCTTCTTTCATTTCATAAATGAAAAACTGAAAATGAAATTAGAAATGCTCCAACTGTAAATATGAATATTTTACATTGAAGCACTTTAATTCAAACGTACATCAACAGATAAGAAATATTTGTTATGTATAATATTATCGCAGAGTCGCCCGGAATTAATCATGAATAAATAATCTCGCTGAATGATTTAATTCAATTATCCAAAGATAATTCAATAACTTTACAGAAATCACTTCCATCCAAAATTCGTTGTGTTAAGTTGAATGACTTAACGTAGTAATGGAAAAATTAATTATCCATTAATAATTGATATGAGAAAGAAAGGGATTAGACTATCAGAAACAAATAATGGATTTTTTTTTTTATTGATTTTCGTAAATCTCATTTCACTGTTGTCCAAATTACACCCGAGTTTCAGTCACATTATCTATATACATTACGTTACAGGTGAATATTTTTACAAATTGATGAGAAAAAAAAAATACTTTTCTTTACAAATACTTAAGAAGGTTTCCATAATTCTGACTCGAGGAATTATGCCAGAGTATTGATATGTCCTCCATGCTGAGTTTAAGGTCAAACGAACCAATTCTAGATAGACAGACAGATAGAGAGGCAGATGAAGGTGCCAAATGATTTATTTGAGAGAGAGAGAGAGAGAGAGAGAGAGAGAGAGAGAGAGACCTATAACTTCCTCGGTTCATTATTGAGAGAGAGAGAGAGAGAGAGAGAGAGAGAGAGAGAGAGACCTATAACTTCCTCGGTTCATTATTGAGAGAGAGAGAGAGAGAGAGAGAGAGAGAGAGAGACCTATAACTTCCTCGGTTCATTATTAATAGAGAGAGAGAGAGAGAGAGAGAGAGAGAGAGAGAGAGAGAGAGAGACCTATAACTTCCTTGGTTCATTATTAATAGAGAGAGAGAGAGAGAGAGAGAGAGAGAGAGAGAGAGGTCTTGTTTTTATACTGTATACTATTCACTTTTGCAGGATCACATAACTAAATTAGCTTTAATACATCTTTCAAAATGGAACTTTTTCTTTTCATGACTATTTCTCTCAAGCAATTTTCCCGTTTGTTGAGAGATTGACATGTCCTTTTTACACGGAAATTTCATATTATGATGTTATCACTTCAATTCTTTAAAAGATTTCTTAAAATATTTCAACTGGGCTCCACAAGGCACTAGAAGAGTTGGAAAACCCAGACCTACAAGGTTGAGGACTATGGAGCGTGAAGTATGAGAGGACGATTGGAGAAGTATTCATTTAAAAGCTTAACATAGAGATGATTGGTGAAATCTAGCCAAGGCCCTTTGCGTTGATAGGCATAGGAGAAGTTAATGATAATGATGGAGAGTTATTCCAAGTTTTGTTGTATAACTACAAGCAACAACTCTTTTTATCATTAAGAATATTCTTTGTATTTTATATGAAGGTACAGTATTTGAATAAGTAAAAATGGTGAAATATAGTTCTATGAAAATAATGGCTAGATCGTACTCTTCCTACAAGTAGTAATAGTAATACATTCCGAAGAAGATTCCCGACATTTAAACTGCAAAAAAAGCATAAATTTTCTCCAGAAATAGAGCGTCTGGATCTGTTGTCGGATTCCATTTCTTTACGTTTAAGTCCATGACAAAAATGGTCCTGACGTTGTCTGTCGAAATGCAAACAGGGCCAAGGGAACTGAGAAGGACTCGCTTTTGCCTTCATCGGTGGACGATGTCGAAAAGATAATTTTCAATGGTAAATCATTTGTTTTCTGCCAAGATAAAAAACGCTGTAGGACAGGAATTGATTTCAATATTCACGCCAAGGCAAGGGATAAATAATTTACATTCGTAAATCATTCGTTTTCTGCCTAGGTAAATGTATGCTGCAGTGCTGCCGGAGGAGATTTTAATGTTCATGCCAAGGAATGAATAATTTTCCTTGGTAAATCAATGGTTTTCTGACAAGATAAATAAGAGTTGTAATCCAGGAGATGATGATATAGCTCATGCTGAGGAATCAGAGAAAATCCGACGTCCATCATATTAAAACAATTTCGAATAACTGGCTCATTACTACAATTGCTTGCTACTATCTATCTTTTTATTTCTATTTTTTGTATCTGCAAGTTTATCATCCATTCCATTCAGTATTACGTAATTGTTTTGGTTGACATTTTTAAAGTTTTCAGCGCAATCGTTAGAAACTTCCAACAAATCTACTGATCAAAAGTAATTGAGCGCTATTTAGATAGTTTCATTCTCTCTTCCCTGTTCGAATCAGAACTGAACATTAATAAAACTGTCATCTATATCAAGGATTTTAAATCTTTCAAAATAACTTTATAACAGCAAATTACAAAGATAGATAACTGTATTTTGATTAATACAATTCCTATCTCAGTTGGACTGTATTCTTACCTCGGAAGTTAGATTGGATTTCTATATTACTTCAGATCTCAAAAATCGTTTACTAATTTATTCTGTCTGTGTGCGTGTGTTTGTGTGTTGTGTATTTTTGATCAAGAACTGGTTATTATGTACGTTAAATAAATGTTGGTGATCAGTTATACGTGACATGTATGAAGTTACTTCGTTCCAGTTACTGTGTGTGATTAAATATTTATGGATTGAGCCGTTGAATTCAAAAGCTGGTGTAAGTCTAGTTTTATTATTGGTCAATATTATCTCTTTGTTTTATTTCAACATATCAAAAAGAACAATGAAATTCTAGCATTCTTGCCTCTCCTCTACAGTTTCCTTCCAAAACCTTCCCCCGGTTCAAAATGAGTTAATCTCTTCTCTTCTAAAGTTTACCATCATGACGGGCTGTTGTAAGATCAAGGAAACGAGTTGAATCTTAGTTCACTTAATCTACAGCAACGTCAAATATACTCACTTGTAGACCTATGAAGGAACTTCCGGAAAACTTGGTTCGTCAGAGTTTTGAGTGAAAGAATTCGGTTATATATATATATATATATATATATATATATATATATGATAAATTTTGCACATTTAAACGTGTTTCATATTCAATTAAGCCATATATTTTACTCCCTTATTATCTGAATTCTCTCTTATACCTCGGGATCAGAGACCCAAGGGGGAATCAACTCAAAACATAATATTTTCT
>NC_090736.1:59317871-59327871 GCF_036898095.1 Palaemon carinicauda | reverse complement strand
CTTTCACCAAGCATAAAGCCTCTTTCTCAATGGTTGAGTAACGTCTCTCTGCCGGTAACAACTTCTTGGAAAAGTAGGCGACTGGATGCGAGGTGCCATTTTCACCCTCCTGCAACAGGACAGCACCTAAATCTGTGTCACTGGCATCTGTAGCCAAACAAAAAGGCAAGGAAAAATCGGGAGAACGTAACAAAGGATAGGTTATTAAAGTACCTTTCAATTTTTCAAATGCATTCTGACACTCGTTATTCCACATAAACTTTACATCTTTCTTTAACAAATTTGTTATTTAGCAAGGTCAGAAAAATTCTTAATAAACTTTCTATAATAACCAACTAGACCCAAAAATCTACGAATACCTCTCTTGTTTCGAGGAGCTGGGAAGGCTGTAACTGCCTCAACATTCGCTCTCTTAGGAGCGATCTTACCCAAGCCAATTTCATGTCCTAAATAAACCACTTTTGCTTGAGCAAAATCACTCTTCTTTAAATTTATCACCAGACCAGCCTTCCTCAGCACCTCGAACAGCGCTCTTATCCTCTTAAGATGAGTTTCCCAATCATCACTGTAAATCACAAGGTCGTCAATATATACCACACAACCCTCCAGTTCACATGTAATAAAGTTCATCAGCCTCTGGAAGGTAGCGGCGGCATTCTTCATGCCAAATGGCATCACCTCACGTTCATAGAGGCCGTCACCCGTCACAAAGGCTGATATTTTCCTTGCCCGGGGTGTAAGACCGACCTGCCAATATCCTTTTAACAGGTCAAATTTACTTATATAACGGGCAGATCCCACTTTATCTATACAGTCTTCCACCCTGGGCAAGGGGAACGAGTCCGTTTTTGTTACAGAGTTGACCTTGCGGTAGTCAAAACACATCCTAGGCTGACCATCCTCCTTCCTAACCAAAACTACCGGGGAGCTCCAAGGACTGCAGCTCGGTTTAATGAGGTTATGGTCAAGCATGTATTTAACTTCCTTACTGACTATTTCTCTCTTGAGGGGGTTCAGTCTATATGGACATTGCTTATTAGGCTGAGCATCCCCAACATCAACGTCGTGTTGCAAAATATGAGTCCTACCAGGTGCATCCTGAAAGAGATCTTTGTATTCATTAATTAAATTAATTAGAGGTGCAGCTTTTTCTGCATCTAAGTGCCGAAATTTAGTATTCAGATTATTTAAAACATCAGAATCATTTTCCAAACCACTTGGGCTAACAGCAAATTTATCGCCCATGAACTGTTCATTTTCTACATTAACTACAGAAATAGGTACTACAGATTCTTCTACAGACCTGTCAATAAAAGATTTTATCATATTAACATGGCAAATACGGGTTTTTCTTCTCCTATCAGGAGTTTCAATCAGGTAATTTACATTGTTAATTTTCTTCAGAACCTTCCACGGACCTGAGAATTCCGCTTTCAGGGGATTGCCAGGCATAGGAAGTAAAACCAACACCTTGTCACCTACATTAAAAAGTCTATCTCGTGTTTTAACGTCATACTTCAATTTCATCGAGGCCTGGGCTTTCGCCAAATGTTCCTGAGCAAATGACCGTGCTCTAAGCAATTTCTCCTGCAAATCTGAAAAATAATCCAATACATTAACTTCGGGAGTCTCTCCTTCCCAGTGTTCTCTCACTACATCCAAAGGGCCTCGAACACAGTGACCAAAAATAAGCTGGAAAGGAGAGAGACTCATTGGGGATCGATCGTATTGCAAACAATGCATAAGGTAATTCCTTATCCCAATCATTCCCAGTCTCAAAACAAAATTTTTTTAGCACAGACTTCAAGGTTTGGTGGAACCTTTCCACCTGGCCTTGGCTTTCCGGGTGATACGGTGCAGACTTCACGTGTTTAATACCAAACTCATTCATTTTCCTTTCAAAATACCTACTCATGAAATTAGTGCCACAGTCACTCTGAATTACCTTAGGAAAACCAAATCGGGTAAAGAAACCAACCAACACTTCAACCACCTTTTCGGACAGTATACTCCTCAATGGGATAGCCTCAGGGAAGCGAGACATTCTATCAACCATAGACAATATATATTCATTCCCACCGCGCGTCCGCGGCAGGGGACCCACTACGTCAATTATCACTTCCCGAAAGGGTTCGCCCACGGAGGGTATAGGAATTAAAGGAGCCTTGGGTATTTTCTGGTTAGGTTTCCCCACCAACTGGCACACATCACAAGATAATACGTGTCTCTTAATGTCCTTACGCATCCCAGGCCAAAAGAAATGTTCAGCAACCTTTTGAAAGGTTTTCCTAACACCAAAATGTCCCGATAAATCATTTTCATGTGCTAAATACATCAATTTATTTCGGTACCTTTCCGGAACAACCAATTGTCTGCACGACTCTACCTGATGGGCAGGTGCATTAGCCGACCTACTCAACCTGTAGAGCAAACCTTTCTCTTTTACGAATACTGGTTTCACCAAATCCTCGGGATTGCCGAGTTCTAATTTAGAAAACTCCTTACTCTGTGCCATTTTGAACGCCTTAGCGTCCCAGTTTACGTCATCCAAATTAACGATTTTCTTATTACTACAACCAGTCCTCATGTCAGTCATTTGTCTGTCTACTTGATATAAATCTAAGTCAACATCCTCGAGATCCATCTCCCGAGCTCTAGATCGGGTTACTACAGAGACAGGCTTATAAAAATGAGTTTCAATCTCATCGCCTTCACAAGTCACATTCAGGAGAGTCAAAATTGGACATATATTATCAATTGCACCTTCACCTTCAGCCAAATCATTCCCTAAAAGGAGGTGAATTCCAGGAACTGGCAAACTGTCTACCACAGCCAGTTTAGCAGTCCCTTTAAAATACTTGGTGTGAATATTAAACTTCTCTAAAGGACAAGACGTAATAGAGTTCGGGAAACCACCCAACACCACAAATTCATTATTAGAAAATACAAAATCCTTTGGAACAGCAGTTTTTAATATGAGAGACTGTGCTGCTCCAGAGTCCCGTAATACCTTTAAACAAACCTTTGTTTTTTTATTGTTACCAACAAACACAGATCCGTCAGAAATGTACCTCTTAAATTTTAGTCACTTTTCCTGTTCCATACTTTGGTTTACGTTTGTCGATTTTTCAGCTACAACAATGTTTACTGGATTAGACCTCCTCTCCTTAAAGTTTTTCCAACCGTAACAATTAGCCTTTACGTGCCCCGTCTTGTGGCACCAATAACACTTCACACTACTACTATTACCAAAATTTCTACCACTACTACCACCACCATTAACCGATCTACCACTGTTTACGAAGCTACGAGAGTCGCTTACTCCTCTGTCTTCATTAAAAAGTTTTTCTGACCCGTCTTTATTTGACCTTGAGGTTTCTTTAGAAGACTGACGATTATTACTATGGGTATTATATTCATGGGGGAAGAACCTATCCTGATTAATTCTTTTCCTAAGGGGCTCCTCCCGATGGGTAAGTGCATACTCGTCGGAAGCAATTGCTATTTCCTGAATGGAGTCGAGTTTCAACTCTTCCAAATGAATTCGCAAGTCACGACTCACGTTCCTCTTAAATTCCTCTGCCAGAAGCAGCTCTTTCAGTTTAACAAAATTGTCTACTTCTTTTGATTTCAACCAGTCATCGAGAAACTGAACTTTCTTTCGAGCAAACTCAACGTAAGTGACGTCAAGATCCTTCCGCAGATTACGAAACTTCTGTCTGTATGCTTCAGGCACCAAATCATAAGCTTTCAGCACAATACTTTTTACGGTGTCGTAATCCGCGGAGAGATCGTCACTAAGATTATTATAGACCCTTTGAGCTTTACCCACCAAACGACACTGAACTAATGTTGTCCACATGTCCTTTGGCCAGGCAAGCTTCTTAGCAATTTTTTTCAAATGACACAAAAAACTCATTAACCTCCTCCTCGGAAAAGTGTGGTACCAGTTTTAACGCAGCGAACATATTAAACCTTGTTTCATCAACACTAGAATTATTATTGCTACCATTATTTCCCTGATTCAACTTAATCTTTAATTTAAGTACCTCAATTTCATGCTCTCTCTCTTTTGCCCTTTCATCGGCTCTAAGTTGTAGAGCTCTAAACTCCAGTTCCTTCATCTTGGTTTTTTCTTTCAAAATTTCCAATTGGTCATCACCATTATCAACAGAATTTTCTTTACCTTTACCTTCTAATTCCTCCACCTCCTCAGGCTCACTCTCATCCAGCCTACTACTTTCCAGAACATCCTTCCTATCAAGAGTCTCTCTATATATCTTAGCGGCCTTCAAGACCTCAAATAACAACGGTCCCCTTCTTAACCTCAGTGGCCAAACTTAAATCCAAGAACTCTGCAATCAACCACAATTGATCCCTTTTTAGTTTAAAACAGATCCTTTTCCCAGTTAACACTAGCCAAAAAGTTCGCTACCTCAGCTTCTTCACCCTCTAAATAATGCATCCTGAATTAATTAAATAGAAATAATCACTCTAAATATGTTCAGTGGCTTGACCGCCTCTCCAAGAGCCGTTTACAGTTGAAAATTATGTCGCTAAACTGAATCCTGGCAAGGTCGCCAAATTATGTAATGAACTCAAGATTGATTATGTTCATCCAGGATTTTTTTTCAGACTGGCTCAGTGCCAAAATACCAGGCAAGAACCAGCAGCGAAACAAAATTCAAAAAGCAAAACAACTCTCAAAGAGGGATACAAAAAAACACTGAATCAAACTTAACAATAAAATTTAATTAACAAAAGTAGTCTTAAATTACATAAAGTAGTCCTCGAAAAGCTTTCTTAGGAACTGGAAAAAACACATACACTACTGTACAATAATTAACTCTCGAACTGTCACACGCCTACCTAACTTATATACCTCAGTCGAAGAGAAAGAAAAGGTGTAGGAGGTAGAAAAATACACACTTTCCCTAGCATACGACAGTTAGAGTTCCAGAGTGAAGTAAACCTTAAAACTAATTAATTTTACAATAATTATCAAAATACACCCTTTAAATAATAATATATCCGAAATTGGCGATAATACTACTTTACAGGTCACGAGGAAATATCTGAAGAATGCTTGCATAAGTAATCATAAACTGCACCGAATTCATAATTAAAGATTATTATGACACATCACCAGCGAATGTCCTACTTCAGGATCACTAGGGGTGTTCTTGCACAAGGGGATCACTAGGGCAACGTAAATTGTCTATATGATTTAATCAGACGAAGGAAGAACATATACGGTTCGCTTACCGTTCTTCATCACTAGAAGGCCTCCTCACGACTCCAGGAGGTCAGACACACGGCAACAGCCAGCAGCAGTGGCAGGCAGCAGCACAAAAGCAATAGCAATGCTTAGAAGGCTAAAATTCATTAGCAGGAGCCTCTCAAATTAGATGGTAGCTGCAGGATCAGGAACAAATATCTTCCGATTATCAAGCCGTGAAAAATGCAGTAAGACCTCCTCTGTTGGGGAGCCGACACTCTCTGCCCCGCTGCCCAAAAACGCACTCCAAGTAAACGGAGAGAGAGAGCGAAAGCAAAACTACGTAATGGGGCAGTTCAACAAGCTAAGCACCGAAGACGGGCAGTCCGCTCCACAAAACATGAAAAGCAGAAAACAAAATATGGTTAATAAACACTATACAAATGAACACAAACAAAACCTTGGCCGGGGATAAAAGAATATTCCAAGAGAACTTTTCGTGACTTAATTAAAACAAATGACAAAAACCACGAACAAAATATTTAAAGTAATTATGGATTACAATTTATATACATATATATGTGTATATATATATATATATATATGTGTGTGTATATATATATATATATCATATGTATATATATATATATATATGTGTATATACATATATATATATATATATGTGTGTATATATATATATATCATATGTATATATATATATATATGTGTGTATATATTATATAATATATATGTGTATATATATATATATATATATTTATATATGTATGTATATAATATATATATATATGTATATATATATATATATATATGTATATATATATATATATATATGTATGTATATATATATATATATATACAGTATATATATATATATATATATGCGTAAAAATCACAGGAAAACGTGATGCTCAGATGCAGAAGAACCACATGGAAAATGAAAATACAAAATTAAGTCCTGACTAGTTTCGTGATACTTCTTCAGAGGACTGATTTATTGGGAGAGGTTTCATTACATTTTATAGGGAAAGCAAAACGTACGAACATACATATAGAGATTAAGAGAACAATGACACTCCCTTACCAGCTACCTGGGTCAAGTGGGCGGAGTCCCCAAGATCATTAGACAACCTGCCAAAGAGGGTCATCTAGTGGCGGGTAAATTTTTTTTTTTTTTTTAACTTTCAGTACAGTTTATATGAAAAACCCGGTAGCCTTATCTATATTAATACATAAGCAAAACATACTCATACATACATATATATATATACATACATATACACACATATATACATATATTCACACATACATATATATACATACACATATATACACATACATACATATACCCATATACATATGTATATATACATATATATACATACAACATTAATATCATAAACATATAATCATGTATATATCAATATCTATATCCAGCATAACACTATATAGTGCCAATATACTTATGTGTTACTATATAAAATAATTGTACCCATTAATGAATGGTAGCTTAGGTCTAAATATTAATTTTTACAGCGATGTTAATTATTCACAATACATTCAATTCTACATTAAGTGGTTAATTTTTTTTTATATAGCTTACAAATCTCTTTACATATAAAGGCGTCGAGTTTATACATTCCATGACCAATATTCAAGTTGTTTTCAAAGGTTTCTTTTATGAAACTGGACTCTATGATGTTTCTTTCCACTAAGTTATTTGAATGAACCAATTTCTTTGCACCTGACCAATTAATGGGGTGATTTTTATCTCTAACGTGGGCAAAGAGTGCATTATTATCTTGAGAGCGTACCTGACACTTTTCTTATGTTGTTCAATTCTCTTTTCTAGGGCTTTACCAGTTTGACCAATATAGTATTTTTTCACAAGCATTGCATGGAATACGATATACACATCCCTTGGTAATGTCATGAGAATTCTTTATTAAGGCTGTTTTTATTGTATTTTTACTCTTAAATGCTACATTTACATTAAAGGTTTTTCAACAGTTGGGAAATTTCTTTAAAAGAATTACAATAAGGTAGTACAAGTAAATTTTGTGTGTTGTAGTTTTTTCTGTTATCATTACCAAAAAAAGTCTTTTTTGCTGTTCTTAGGGCATCATCTAACACAATTTCAGGATACTTTAATTTTTTACCAATTGCTCTAATCCCATTTATTTCATCATCAATATATTCAGGGCTGTAGACTCGAAATGCTCTTAAAAACATAGAAGTAGATACAGATTTCTTAACTTTGTTGCCTTAGTTTGAGTAGTAATGGACATATGCTGTACTGAAAGTAAAAAAAACAAGAATTTACCCGCCACTAGATGACCCCTCTTTGGCAGGTGTCTAATGATCTTGGGGACTCCGCCCATTTGACCCAAGTAGCTGGCAAGGGAGTGTCATTGTTCTCTTAATCTCTATATGTATGTTCATACGTTTGCTTTCCCTATAAAATTTAATGAAACCTCTCTCAATAGATCAGTCCTCTGAAGAAGTATCACGAAACTAGTCAGGACTTAAGCGTATATTTCGTATTTTCATTTTCCCTGTGGTTCTTCTGCATATATATATATATATATATGTATATATATATATATATATATATACTTATATATCTATATATCTATATATATATATATATATATGTATTTATATATATTATATATATATGTGTATTTATATATATATATATATATATATCTGTATATATATATATCTGTATATATATATATATATCTGTATATATATATATATATATATGCACATATATATATATATATATATACAGTATATATATATATATATATATACAGTAGGTATTTGATATTACTCATGCTTTTCCTGATATATTCAATAAAACTCATTCACTTAATCAGAAAAAAAAAACATAAAAATCATATTTGAAAAAAACAGTAATGGCTAGAGACATACTATGGATGATAGAGCTGAGAATATTGGTTGTATAGGCCCTGTTCTTGATACTCACTTCCGTCGACGGGACTACGCTCACTTTAGACACTGTCTCTCCCGTTTCAACTTTTGAAAGATCCAATATTTTTTGTCAGGTATTTGCGTTGTATTTACATCTATGTAAAAACTTTAGAGAATTGTATTCCTTTCGGTTTTTGAATCACGTTTTTTTCTCTAGTTTTCAATAGTTACCCTATTGTTCTCGTTCACTTGTTTTTCTTGACTGTTCTACCAATCCTCTTGTATGTCCTCTTTTGAATTACCCTATTTCCTTTCCTCATTGGGCTATTACTCTGTTAGAGCCTTTGGGCTTCTAGCATCCTGCTTTTCCGACTAGGGCTATAATAATAATAATAATATCTCGGTTGGAACCCTCCTTCAAACAAGTAGAGTTGAATATTATTGCTGCATCGCAGAATTCAAGATCCCTTCCTACCTCTCAGCCTGGGAGGCGGAGCCGAGCTCGTCGTACCTCAGCCTCCCGAACCTATAACCTCCGCTCGGCCAATCAAAATTCGAGGCCCCCTTTCTACGAATCAGCGCCGGGATATATAAGGCCCCAGATCCAGCCACGGCCGATCATTAAATTGATATTTCACTTGAACATTAAGCCATCATTAAAAAGAAAAAAAAAAAGAACAATTTCACCATCAAACCTTATTTAATCATCAAATTGGTGATAGGCGAACGTACTCTTGTAGCTGGGGCTTGGCATGAACCAAGAAACCTTTCCTTTTCCTGCCTGTCTCTTCCTTTCTCAGAATGATTCTACTACTATCTAATGTTGCATGAGGGTCTGCCCCTCTCTTTTATTCTTTTCCTGTACTTCTCTTTCTCCCCTTTTCCTTATTCTTTCCCATCCCGAGTACCTGCCTTCGGGCTATAAACTGGATTGTATCCAGGGGTACTTATCCTTTCCCCATATTCCCCACTTCCGTATCCTTATCTGTACTGTACAGCCGATCGACCAAGGGAAAGGCCCGTGCCAACAAGAAGAGTTGGCTGTAGTACACGCCACAGCCTCACTTCTCGCCTGATAACGGAGCAAGCAGTTCCGAAACGCTTCGCGATCTACTCCTGACTTTGCTCTTTGTAATTTTCGAGCATTACTTGTACTTGTGTTAATTACATCGAGGTCTTAACCTAAATTGTATTCTTCACCCACCTGATGAACTTCGCCGACTTGCTATCTGAATGTAGCAACCCAGAAAATTGAATCGTCCCGTAAAAATGAGAAATTGGACAAGAAATTGAATAATAATAAAAATTGTCGCAAACCAAGTGAGTGACCTTATATGAAATACCAAATTTGTTTTCAAGATCTCACCCAAACCCGTGTCCTTGTCATTCCCTAGCCATAGATATCGGACCGGCCTGGCTTGGGGGGAGCAGCTGATATTTGCGTTGGAGTCAATAACTCATATACCAATGAATATATTCAAATGAAATTTTAAGGACTTTTGCTTGTAGGTGACGGACTTTTAGCTAAAAAAATCAGTGAGGAGAAGCAAACTACTCCTAGGGCTTTACAGATATCCAAACTATTTTCACATGGTTTAATGGATAGAGTATGAATTACATTTATATCAATTTCTGTATTGATACTTGCCATAGAAAAGTCACAGTAACCATTTTTCGATATCCGTGGGAGGCTGATTTTCGGCGGCGCAGTAATTTACTCGTAGAACACGTCAGTTATCCAAATTAAATTTAGGGATTTGTGGGATGGATTTTTACCTTTTCCATACCAATTTTCATGTCGATATTTGCCATGGAAAAGCCACT
>NC_090736.1:59307871-59312871 GCF_036898095.1 Palaemon carinicauda | reverse complement strand
AAATTCAGACCACAATGTCATAGAATTGATAGTCCATTCCAAAGCAAGTGATCGCAGAATTAATAAAAGCACAAAACTTTGAGAAGGATATGGAAAATATAATTTTTACAGTAAGAATATAAAATGGTCTGAAATAAATGAAGAACTGAATAAAGAATGGAAAAATGTATTTGTAAGTGATAATATACAGGTAAATACGGACATACTGTAAAAAATACTGGAGAAAATTGTTGAAAAAATATGTACCGAAAAAAACAATAAACAAAGGACATGCATACCAAGAGACAAAAGGATCTTATTTCAGAAAATTAGAAAGTGGAAGAAAAATCTTGCAAAAGAAGAAAATGTGTGGAAAATGATGGAAATAAAATGTAAGATAGAAAATGCAGAACAAAAGATTATACAGTCGAAAAAAAATGAAAAAAGGGACTTAGAAGAAAGGACACTTCAAAATATAAAAAAAACCCAAAGTACTTTACTCCTATGCAAAAATGATGAATAAAGGGAGAATAGAATTAGGCCCTTTAAGAATTGAAGGACGGCTAACGAATGAAAAAAAAGGAAATATGCAACATATTAGCAGAAAAATATAAGAATGAGTTCACGCCAAGAATTGCGAATGACAATAATGAAACAGAAATGAGAGAAGAAAATGTTGAATATCTAACGGATATAGATATTAATGAAGCAGATATTGTCAAGGCTATAAACGAGATTAAAAATGGATCGGCAGACGGACCAGATGGAGTTCCAGCGATTTTGTTAAAAAAAAATGCAAACACTATCGTGAAGCTGCTTGCAATACTGCTAAGACAAAGTGTAGATATGAGCGAGATATATTTTAAACATACATTAGCTTATATAACTCCTATCTTCAAAAGTGGATCAAGACTAGAGGCAAGCAATTATAGACTTGTTAGTCTAATATCACATATTATGAAAGTGTATGAGAGGGTAATAAAAAAGAAAATAATGGATCATTTGGTTAAATATAATCTGTTTAATATAGATCAACACGGTTTTGTGCCTGGAAAAATTACACAAACCCAACTGATAGCACACTATGAAAACATATACAAAAATATGATAAGTGAAAAAGACACAGATGTGATCTATCTAGATTTTACAAAAGCTTTGACAAGGTAGACCATAATATATTAGAGAAAAAAAATGAGAAAGCATAATATTGTGGGAAAGATAGGAAAATGGGTAAAAGAATTCCTGCAAAACAGAAAACAGATAGTGGTTGCAAATGACGAGAAATCGGATGAAGCTCAGGTAATATCTGGAGTGCTACAAGGTACGGTTTTAGCTGCACTGCTGTTTGTTATTATGATCTCAGACATAGACTGCGATGTTGAAAACTCTGTAGTGAGAAGTTTCGCCGATGACACAAGAATAAGTAGAGAAATTAATTGTGATGAAGATAGGAACTCACTACAAAGAGATCTAAACAAAATATATGAATGGACGGAGATAAATAGGATGGTATTTAACTCCGATAAATTTGAATCAAAGAATTATGGAAACAGAGAAGGAATGGTATATGCATACAAGGGACCTAATAACGAGACAATCACAAACAAGGAAGCAATTAAAGACCTTGGTGTAATGTTAAATAGGAATATGTTATGCAACGACCAAATAGCAACACTGTTGGCTAAATGTAAAGCAAAAATGGGAATGTTATTCAGACACTTTAAAACAAGAGAAGCTGAACACATGATTATGCTTTACAAAACTTATGTGCGTAGTACACTCGAGTACTGCAATGTGATATGGTACCCACACTACCAAAAGGATATTGCACAAATAGAGAGTGTACAAAGGTCCTATACTGCTAGAATAGAAGAAGTTAAGGACCTTGACTACTGGGAAAGACTGCAAATTTCAAAACTATACAGTCTAGAAAGGAGAAGAGAATGCTACATGATAATACAAGCATGGAAGCAAATAGAAGGAATTACTGAAAACATCATGGAGCTAAAAATATCAGAAAGAGCAAGCCGAGGTAGATTAATAGTGCCAAAACATATACCAGGAAAACTAAGGAAGGCGCACAGGACATTAATCCACTTCGCACCAGCATCGATAATGCAGCGACTATATTTAATGTGCTGCCTGCTCATCTAAGAAACATATCAGGAGTGAGTGTAGATGTGTTTAAGAATAAGCTCGATAAATACCTAAGATGCATCCCAGACCATCCAAGACTGGAAGATGCAAAATACACCGGAAGATGCATTAGCAACTCTCTGTTGGATATATGAGGTGCCTCACACTGAGGGACCAGGGGGAACCCAAACAAAAAATAAGGCAATAAGGTAAGGCACTCTTGTTCCCCCGAACATCCTGGCTGACTTAATCCCTTCTTCCTACATACTCTAGCTAAATGCCCATTTACACCACACTCAGTACACTTACCCCGCGGCTCCTTGCACATTCAAGGATAACGACCATCCTTACCACAATTACCACAAATCACATTCATACGATTACTACGACAGCCACTCGCTATGTGCCCAGTCATACCACACCGTAACATTTTACCTCTTTCTCTTTCTTGTACTCGCTAATTCTATCCCCTACCTCACCACATCCAAATCAAGCACCTAGAGCTCATATACATTCATTCTTCTTATGACCTTCCTTTCCACACCTATAACACTTTTCAGTCTTCTGAGTGGCAGTTTGCCACAACTACTCCTCTCTTTGGGGTCGTGGTTATTATCGTCATCATCATCATCAGCATCATCATCATCAATAACAGCAATCGAAAATTCATTCGGTCCGAGTCATCAACAATTAAATGAATCTGAGTAGACATATCAAGTTCCTTAAACAATCCAGGTCATCACTAATTAATTCCACAGTCAAGGAAAAATCATTCCAAAGGAGGAATTACGGCCTGAAAAATGAAAAAAGAGAAACACTTACGAACACTCCTAATTAACTAAACTATCTCTCTATAATCAAAGATGAAAATAAATTGTTTTTATCATTCACAATCACGACAAGCAAATATGGATAAAACTGTATTTACTCAAAAAATAAATCAAATACTTCCCTGCCGGTAAACAAATAAATAAGAGTAAATCCATCACTCAAATTACACAACTGCCTCAAGTCGCAGTCAATCAAAAAAGGCATTCGCTCCGAAACATTTACTACTGTCCTAACCTAGTTAAAGGTAAACAAACAACCTCATTTATACCAACAGTCTTTCTCACAGCAAACAATCGATACACTAACTACCTCTCTCTCTCTCTCTCTCTCTCTCTCTCTCTCTCTCTCTCTCAGGATTTGGAAAAAAATAAAAAAAAATAAATAAAAATTAATCCTCCACAACATTTTGCTATCCGTGTAGTCACCTCAAGATTATGTATGTATTCGACGGATAGGTTTGGGTAAAGCAAATGGGTGTTGCAGACTAATACACACACAAACACGGCCATTGCAACACCTATAAACAAAACAGACACCATACACGTCTTCAACAGTCGACCTAACTACGCCATGACTCCTCGCTGCTGGGAGGAAGGGTGATGGTGGCTGGTATAACACACAAACATACGCTAACGGTGTCTAGGCGATGTCAGACAGGGAAGCCGGTAGGGACTACAGTCCACCCCAAACGCCAAAGCAAAGTCCTTCAAAAGGAGGCAACCGTGTTACCCCATAAGAATGAGAAAAAAGCACGCTAATAGAAGAAAACACGATCATCATCATCATCATCATTTCCTACGCCTATTGACGTAAATGGCCTCAGTTAGATTTCGCCAGTCGTCTTTATCTTCAGCTTTAAAATAAATAGTTCTCCATTGATCATCTAGTTTACGGTTCATAGTACTCAGCCATTTAGGCCTGGGTCGTCCAACTCTTCTAGTGCCTTGTAGAGCCCAGTTGAAAGTTTGGTGAACTACTCTATCTCTAGATAGATAAGCACTCACGCACACAGATTCAATATCCCCCCCCCCCTCTTTCCCTTTCCTAGATATAACCCACTTGTTCATCAATTTTTGGGAGATTGTGGTTTCCGAGTGTACCTCTCTGGATTCCTCCTCTCACCAGGGTATGACTACTCCCCTCTCCTCCCTGCCGCTCAGGGTATCAGGAAATATCTATCTATCTATCTATCTATCTCTCTCTCTCTCTCTCTCTCTCTCTCTCTCTCTCTATATATATATATATATATATATATGATAAACTTTTAGACGAGTTTTTCATATACAAATAAGCCCTATACTTTTTATACATTAATGTCTGGATTCTCTTACTAACCTTGGGGAATCCAACACAGGTTTACGAAATGTGTATGAAAAGTGACATACCTCAAGTGGTATGTCACTATTCATACAAGTTTCCTGGACCAGGGTCTGATTCCCGGCCGCGAAATTTTTTTTCCCAAACAGGAGTGCAGATTAGGGCGGGGCTTCGTGCAGAGAAAACAGATTTGAAGGGTAACTCCTTTATGGATGCGTTCAGATTTGATGGGTGACTAGCTCATTAAAGATGTTGTCATTAACTTCATTCATGAAGACCCGAATGTTTAAAGACAGCTTGATAATAATGATAATAATAGAATATACAAAAACACCGCAGGGATATATTGTCTGGTTTCACAAAAAGAGCGTAGTACAGAATGTTTATCCGTTTAATGTCTTTGAAGAGAAGTAGGTATAAGCAATGCAAAGACAGGCAAATGCAAATATTAATCGAATTGAAAATTTCGCAAGAGAAGAACAGTAAGATAATCACAAAAGAATACATAGCAATATTGGCATTGCAATGCAGCAATGAACATCTCTTTTAAGAAAAAATAAATGTTAAATTTTTTCATGAAGCTTACATAAATCCATTATGTTATAGAATGTAATATGCAATGTAAGTAATATATATATATATATATATATATACACACACACACACATATATATATATATATATATGTATATATATATATATATATATGGGATTCTCTCAATATTATGACAACTAAA
>NC_090736.1:59300371-59305371 GCF_036898095.1 Palaemon carinicauda | reverse complement strand
CATGTTACAGAGGTTTTGGCCCTATCCCAAGATTAGAAAACAATGGCTTCATTTTGGTAGGTCTTTCTCCTGGAAGAGCTGCTTACCATAGCTAAAGAGTCTCTTCTACCCCCACGAAGAGGAAAGTAGCCAATGGACAATTACTGTGCAGTAGTTAAACCCTTGTACGAAGAAGAATTGTTATGTAATCTCAGTGTCGAAAGGAGTATAAGGAGAGCTTAAAATGTAAAAATAATGGACCAGACTATTCGTTGGATGAGTAGGCAAAGGAAAAATTAGCCGTAACTAGATATAGGGATCCAATGTATTACTGTCTAGCCAGTCAAAGGACCCAATAACTCAAGTGGTAGAGTAAGAAATCAACACGCGAAACTGACAAGAATAGATATAAAAGTAATGGTAATGATTTGTAAAGAAAATGATGTATGCTACTTGCACAAATCGAACTATGAAACTGTTAAGAACATTGTTGTTAAAACAAGGAAAGTTTTAAAAATTGAGGTATTTCAGTAACAGTTACTTTTCATATGCAGATATATATATATATATATATATATATATTATATATATATATATATATATATATGTATATATATATGTATGTATATATATATATATGTATGTATGTGTAATTATTATTAGTATTATAATTATTATTATTATTGTTATTATTATTTTTATTATTATTATTATTATTATTATTATTATTATTATTATTATTATTATTATTATTATTATTATTATTATTATTAAGGTATCTATAAACATTTCAGTTCTTTATGAATACAGTTACTGATCATAACTTTAATGAGGTAGTTACTCATCAAATCTTAACGCAGCCGTAATAAAGGAGTTACCCTTTAAAAATGTTTTCTGCTCACGAAGCCTCACCCCAATCTGCACTCCTATTTGGGAAAAAAAATTTCGCTTCCCGGCCGGCCAGAAGCTATTGTTATTGTGTGATTCTCCTGGGGCTCTGATCTCGAGGTCGGTAAGAAAATCCAGACATTAAAAGATAAAAAATATATGGCTTATTTGAAAATATACCATTCTAGGCAGTATATCTTAGCAATCCATGTTTGCCAACGGTTATACTCGTATAAGTGGATGAGCAACTGGGTGGAGTAATGAGAGCTTTGGGTAAGGAAGAAATGCCGCCCTAAATCTCGATGAAGTCACTGGCAGCCGGGTGACGGATGTGTTTAAGGCTTTAAGGTTTAAGGTCTCTTCGGCTTCTACTCCTGCTGCCTGGCGGTTGATCTTACTAGAACTAGTATGGACTAGCAGGGGTCACTTGCCTTAGTTAGATAGGCACTGTGCATCACAAGGAACTGGCTATCTTTTGATGTATCTAGCCAATGAATCCTCTATGGATTTAGTCAACCACAGACAGAGAAGATGAAAGAATGGCCCCCAGTCCTGGGTGTAGCAGTGTGCTAAGAATCTCCCGGTTAATGAATAGCAAAGAAAAACTAAAAATAGGTAATTGGAATGTTAAAACCATGAATCAGATTGGGAAGTTACAGCAAGTGGAGAGTGAATTTATGAAATATAGTTTGAATATCTTGGCCCTAAGTGAAACACGTTGTAAGGGGATTGATAAGGAAACTTTAGACCAAAGAAATATATATATTTACTCTGGAAGATCAGATAGAGCTGGAAGGGAATGGGTAGGAATGATGATGACACCAAGAGCAGAAAAGGCATCAACCGAGTGGAGAGCTGTAAATAGCAGGTTGTTACTAGCAAAGTTCAAATCAAAGCAGTGCAATATGAGTATTATAGTTTGCTATGCCCCAACAAATGATTCCCCTGAAGAAAAGAAAGATGAACACTATGAAGAACTGCAGAGGATAATAGATGAGATCCCTGAGAGAGATATGAAAATTGTGATTTGCGACTTCAATGCTAAAGTTGGAAGAGATAATCAAGGGATAGAGAATGTGACGGGTGTCGAGGGTCTTGGTGAAGTTGCAAATGAAAAGGAAGCACATTTCATAAGTTTCTGTTCAGCAAATAATCTTGTCATTGGAGGTACTCTGTTCCAACATAAGAACATCCACAAGTATACATGGACTTCACCATGTGGCAATTGCAAAAATCAGATAGATCACATTGCCATTAATAAAGAGAGATGGCAGACTCTGAGAAATGTAAGAAGCTACAGAGGTGCAGATATTGGTAGTGATCACCAGCTCCTCATTGCCACACTGAAATTGAAACTGAAAACACCCAACAAAAAGATAGATAGAATACCTAGATTTGATACAACTAAGCTTCTAGAGGAAGAGCATAGAGAAACATTTGCAATTAAGTGTAGGAATCGATTAGAGACTTTAAGAGACGAAGAACAGACAATTAATGAAGAATGGTGTGATATTAAAAATATATATCAGTCAGTTGGTAGTGAAGTCTTGGGACAAACAGTTACAAGGAAAAACCATGGATATCGAATGATACTTGTGATACTATTAAAAGAAGATAAAAACAGAAGTTGATTGTTGACAGTTTTCGAAGAAGTAATGAAAATTACAAGGTAGAGCTTGCTAAGTATTGTAGTATTGACAGTGAGGAATGACTGGAGAGAGTATTTAGACAGTAAAGCAGATGAGGCCGACAAAGCTATGAATTCAGGAAGTGGCTATGGTGTGAAAATTGCTCATAGAATTATTAATGAAATCTCGACTGGGGCAAAGAAGAAGAAGCATATACCCATCAAAAAGAGAGATGGCTCTGTTATAGCAACAGAAGATGAAGAAAGACAACGTTAGATGGAACACTTTAGTGAGGTTATGAATAGGAGATATGAAGGGAATAATTTGATTGATATACCTGAAGCTGATGAGGACCTTGATGTGCCCATGAAAGAATTCATTGTGTTTGAAGTCAAAGCTATCCTAAAAAAACTAAGGAGATGGAAAGCTCCTGGATACAATGGAATGACTGCCAAGACGATACTGGCCGAAAATGAAGCGACTCCCAAACTACGTACAAGATTATTTTGTAGAATATGGCATGAAGAGGCAAAACCTGATGAATGGGAGTTAAGAGTTTTGGTGAAAATAGCTAAAAAGGGAGACTTGACTGATTGCAATAATTACAGAGGCATAACACTTACGTCAGTTATTATGAAAATATATAGTATGCTTATTCTTAAGAGACTGGAGAGAAAGATTAATGAAAAGCTGAGAGATGAACAAGCAGGATTTAGAAAAGGTAGAAGTTGCGCTGACCAAATTTTTATTTTGAGACCTGTTGTACAGCAATGCGTAGAATATAGAAATCACCTTTTGGTGGTATTTGTGGTCTATGAAAAAGCCATTGATAGTGCACACAGGCCAATTTTGTGGAGAATCCTGCATTATTATGGAATTCATCTTATAACGTACATTTGATTAAATTGTTCATGAGCATGGCAAGTGCAAAGCTAATGTTAATGAAGTCTTATCAAGTGAGATTCCAGTGAATAGCGGAGTACTCCAACGGAATGTGTTGTCACCTATGTTGTTTATCCTCCTCATGGACTTTGTAATGTGTAGAACAGTCAGAGATGGAGGAGAAGGATTGGACTGGATTGGTTATAGGAATTTAGCAGACCTAGAGTATGCTGATGATGTTCTTCTTAACAAAACACCAAGGGATTTACAATACTTGCTTACCAGAATGCAGGAAATATCACACGAGGTGGGGCTGAAGATGAATAGAAGAAAGACAGAGATGATGAAAATGGAGTGTGCAATGAAAGAGGAAATATCATTGGAAGGAGAAAGGATTTATGAGGTAGGATCATTTAAGTATTTAGGAACAATGATCTCCAATACAGGGTTTCTATAATTAGAGTTTAGTGAAAGATTGAAAAAAAGCAAATCAGACAATGGGAGGGTTAAGTAAAGTTGGAAATCAAATCGCCTAAAATTTCATATAAAAATTAGACTATATATCAGTTTAGTGGGATCGGTGTTACTCTATGGACACTAGTCATGGTATGACAATAAATCAATATGCTATAGATTTAGTAGATTTGAGAATAGAGCCCTCAAAAGGATATTAGGAGGTAAATGGCAGGACTGGATTAGAAATGAAAATATAAGAGAGATTACTCGAGTACCATATGTGGAGATCATGATGAGGGGTAGATGGAGATGGTTTGGAGATGCTCTTCGCGAGTCCAAAGAGAGATTAGTTCACCAAACGTCTAACTTGGCTCCGCAAGGCACTAGAAGAATTGGAAGACCCAGGCTTACATGGTTTAGGACTATGAAGCGCGAAGTAGGAGATGATGAATGGAGAAGTATTGAATTAAATGCTCAAGACAGAGACGACTGGCAAAATCTTTGCGTCAATAGGCGTAGGAGGAGATGATGAGGACGATATATATTATATATATATATATAATATATATAATATATATATATATATATATATATAATATATATAATATATATATATATGTATATATATATATATATATATATATATTTGTACTCCAAGGGAATGTATTGTTACCTATGTTGTTTATCCTCCTCATGGATTTTGTAACGCATAGAACAGTTGGAGATGGTGGGGAAGGACTGGACTGGATTGGTAATAGGAAATTAGCTGACGTAGAGTATGCTGATTGCGCTATCCTTATTAGCTGAACACCACAGAATTTACAAGCTTGCTTACCGGAATGCATGAAATATCACATGAGGTTTGGGCTCAAGGTAAACAGGAGAAAGACAGAAATGATGAGAACTCAATATGTAATGGAAGATGAAATATTATTTGAAGGAGAAACTATTAACGAGGTGAGATCATTTATATATTTTGGAACTATGTTCTCTAAAAAAGGGTCTTCAGAATTGGAGTTTAATGGAAAAGGAAATCAGACAATGGCTAGGTTATGCAAGTTTTGGAAATCAAATCGCCTGAAATTACATATGAAAGTTATATAGCATCCAGTAGCGAGTGAAAAACGTGATAATAAATTTATATATTGCTAAGATATTACCAATAGA
>NC_090736.1:59292871-59295371 GCF_036898095.1 Palaemon carinicauda | reverse complement strand
AATGTCCTTTTTGCACGGAAAATTCATATTATGATGTCATGCTTTAATTCTTTAAAAGGTTTCTTAAGTATTGCTCCGCTAGTTATTCTTAGTTTTGTTTTAAAACTACAAACAACAACGCTTTTTATCATTAAGATTAAACTTTATTTTTTTATACCAAGGCATTTGAATAAGGAAAAATAATAGCTAGATCAGACTGTTCCTACAAGTAGTAATAGCAATACTTGCCTAAGAAGATGTGTTCTAATATTCATGAATTCGCTTCCCGACATTCAAACTGCGAAGAAGCGTAAATTTTCTCCAGAAATAGAGCGTCTGGATCCGTTGTCGGATTCCATTTGTTTACGTTTAAGTCCAGGACAAAAATGGTCCTGACGTTGCTTGTCGAAATGCAAACAGGGCCAAGGGAACTGAGAAGGACTCGCTTTTACGTTCATCGTTGGACGATTTCGAAATGATAAATTTCAATGGTAAAATAAATCGTTCTCTGCCAAGATAAAAAATACTGTAGGACAGGAAGAGATTTTGATATTCACGTCAAGGGATAAATAATTTACATTGGTAAATCAGTGTTTTTCTACCAAGATAAATAAATGTTGCAATGCAGGATTAGATTTAAATGTTCATGCCAAGGGATGAATAATTTACATTGGTTCTTAAAACGTTAAGAACCATTTAGAATAACGAGTTCATTCTTCCTTTTGCGTTTTACTATTTGTCTTCTTTTTTTCACCCTTAATATTCAATGCTATGTAATTGTTTTGGTCTTTTGGTTGACATTTTTAAAGTTTTCAGTGAAATCGTTAGAAACTTCCAACAAATTTACCGATCAAAAGTAATTGAACGCTATTTTTATATTTTCATTCTCTCTTTGGTGTTCGAATCAGAACTGAACATAGGTAAAACTGCCAGCTATATCAAGGATTATAAATCTCTGAATAAATCAATAACTGTAAATTACAAAGATAGATAACTGTTTTTTAATTAATACAATTCCCATCTCAGTTCTACTTTATTCATGCCTCGGAAGTTAGATTGGATTCCTCTGTTATTTCCGATCTCAAAAATCCCTTCCTAATTCCTTCTCCCTGTGTGTGTGTTTGAGTGTTATGCTTATTATTATTAAAAGGCTGGTTATTGTGTACGTTAAATGAATGTCATTGATCAGTTATACGTGACATGTATGACTTTACTTGGTTCCTGTTACCAATTGTGAGTGAATAAATATTTATGGAGAGAGCCGTTAAATTCATAAGCCGATGAAAGCCTAATTTCATTATTGGCGAATATTATCTCTTTGTTTTATTTTATCATATGAAATGGGTAAATGGGGAGGGTTGGCGGCAGTAAAGGCATCCGGCTATGAAAAGTTTGCCAAAACGAATATGGACAGTGAATATTACCAAAATAAAATTAATGCTAGATGGAGAAAGCTGGCCAGAAACACCAATCTCACATAGAAGTGGGAAAAGATGCAGACAAAGAAGAAGAAAGCACAATGAAATTCTAGCATTCTTGCTTCGCCTCTGCTGTTTCCTTCCAAAACCTTCCCCCGGTTCAAAACGAGTTAATCTCGTCTAGAGTTTACCATCATCATTGGCTGTTGTAAGATCAAGGAACCGAGTTGAATTTTAGTTCGCTTTATCTACACCAATGTCAAATACACTCACTTGTAGACGTATGAAGGATCTTCCGGAAATTCTGTTCGTCAGAGTCCTGAATGAAAGAATTCGGTTACATAGCGAACAAAGTTCCTTGGGCAAAGTGAACAATAAATGTTCTTGGACTTGTTCTTAAATGTCACATGAATGTCTACCTCAGACATTCGTTTGAGGTACGACGTATAAGTAAACGTGATTAAAGAATTCACTTAAAATGTTTAGACTTTTTTCATTTTACTTATTGAATATTTCGTCATACCGTCTAGGCACTAAACTTATCCCTTGCAAAGTGCATATGGATTTTGAAAGAAAAATTATATATTAAAACCATGTGAACAAATACTAAGCGCAATAAACTTAAAACTTCTAGATATTTATTCATAGCTTTCCTTTATCCAATGATTTATTCAATGAAATATATAAAGTTCATACTAAAACGCACGTTGGAATTAGAAAGAAATACTTGTCTGCCATTTACAAAAAAAGAAAATTACATAAAAAAATTTGTCACTTTGTCGTGTAATATAATGTTTTCTATTTAATGCGTTAAAAAAAATATACAAAACACGTAAAGAAAAAACTTTTCCTCATATTTCCATGGTTTAAAAACAATACACAATGCTATTTCCACCACTGTGTCAATGCTAATTCTTTATATTGACTTTTATAAAAGCATCAACAAACAGGCAAATTTTCATGCATACATTATTTCGAAAGAAGATAATGGAATTTAATACTATGCCAATAATTCTCAACACACACTAAGTGGGGCAAAATAATTAGATAGCATTAGTTGCCTGATATGCAAGATCCTGGCAAATGTCACATTACTTTATCTT
>NC_090736.1:59282871-59290371 GCF_036898095.1 Palaemon carinicauda | reverse complement strand
CTAGGTGATATGAGGATAGATGTGAGAGAGGCAAGAGAGCCTGCTAGAAATAGGAATGAATGGCAAGCGATTGTGATCTAGTTCCAGTAGGCCCTGCTGCTTTCTCCGGTGCCTTAGATGACCGCGGAGGTAGCAGCAGTATGGGATTCAGCGTTATGATGTTTCATCTGTGGTGGATAACGAGGGGAGGGTGGGACCCTAGCACTACCAGCCGAACTCGGGTGAGTCCCTTGTCAGGCTGGGAGGAACGTAGAGAGGCGAGGTTCCCTTTTTTGTTTCATTTGTTTGATATCGGTTACCCCCAAAATTAGGGGAAGTGCCTTGATATACGTATGTATATATATATATATATATATATATATATATATATATATATATATATATATATATATATATATATATATATATATGTGTGTGTGTGTGTGTGTGTGTTTGTGAGTGTGTTTGTGATGAGCACCCAAGCTAGGACTAGGGAGAGTCAGGCAATGATTGCTGCTGACTTAATAAGTAGACCTATAGGCTCCCCCAACCCCCACCTTAGCTCTCAACATTATTGAGGTTGCAGACGCCACAAGAAACTATCAAACTTGACCGGAACTCGAATTCCAGTCCGGCAGATCGTCAGGCAGAAAGTGAGATAAACTCTGGATTTTGATGTTGTAAAAATTATTGTTTTCAAAAATATCTGGGTAAAAAATTGAAACTTAAAACCACTTAATTTTTTTTTATTTTTTTTTATTCTATTATATAATCCCATAACCTGAGAATAACATGGAGACAGAGAAAATGAGCGCACTGTTTGTCAGCGAGTTCTATTTTTGTTAATGAGGCTCCCGTGTGTATTTGCAGAGGTTTCATCCTCTAAGGAGTATCTGGAGCGTTCTAACTAGTCAAGATTAACGGGCTAAATTGGTCAGCGGGTGTCCTGTCGGTTTCAGGATTCAATACAACCCATTTCTCTGACATGGAAAGCGGTTGGATTTTTCCTGGAATGGCGAGCAGTGCCCGTTGGAATCTTGGAATCCAATTTAAGGAATTTCTTTCAGTGAAAACATGATGTTCAAATGATGTCATGTCTCCTAAATCGCTTTTCTTATTGTTTCATGGAGTCTCGTTCAAGAATCAACAAGTGTTCTAATTTTCTAACATTGGATTTATCCATTTTTCCCCGCTTGAGTAATTTTATCCAGTTTATTTTATTAACCTGTTGCGATGACAAATTTTAATGCACATTATTAATTATATGCGTGTCTATATATATATATATATATATATATATATATATATATATATATATATATATATATATATATATATATATATAGGCTCATCATCATAATCATCATCATCATCTCCTCCTACGCCCATGTACCCAAAGGTCCTTGGTTAGATTTCGCTAGTCATACCTATTTTGAGCTTTTAAATCAATACTTCTTCATTCATCATCTCCTACTTCACGCTTCTTAGTCCTCAGCCACGTAGGCCTGGGTCTCCAACTCTTTTAGTGCCTTGTACTGTAGAGCCCAGTTGAAAGTTTGGTGAACTAATCTCTCTCTAGATAGATATGCACACGCACACAGATTCGATCTTCTCCCCTCTTCCGCTTTCCTAACTATAATCCACTTGTTCAGCAATTTTTGGGTGACTGGTTTCCAAGTATACCTCTCTGGAGAAGAGAGAGAGAGAGAGAGAGAGAGAGAGAGAGAGAGAGAGAGAGACCCCCGACACTTGTTCTTTATTACATAAGGGAGAATTTATAATGCTCTATAGTTGTAGATGTACAGATATGACTATTTACTACAAGTATGGTACAATTCTGTGGAGGCAAGACGTATTTCACATTGCTAAGTTCTGTACAACAGGAATCAGGATGTTCACATACATGTAATAGAAGACCAATGTTTGCAGTCCTTATGACTAACCAAATATACACGTTCTTTTAGTATTATTTGTGGTTTGGTCCTTCTCAGAAAAGTTATTACTATTATTACAGACTATGTAATTATTATAAAATGTCATCTTGTTCCAGTTAATGTGATATCATTTTATTCAGTTGTCTCTTTCATATTCAAATTACAAAAATGTAAACTGCATGTATTTCTGTCCATCAATTATCTATATACTTATATGTAATGGTTTTATGATGAACAGGCTTACATAAGTCCTTTTATAGTTTACTGTACATATCAAATATCTGTTTTAAATTTATAAATGTTTTTAAAATATTTTATTTAAATTTTTCATTACCTCTTATATCGTTTGTTTATTTCCTTATTTCCTTTTCTCAATGGGCTATTTTTCCTTGTTTGGAGCCCTTGATCTTATAGCATCTTGCTTTTCCAACTGGGGTTGTAGCTTAGCTAGTAATAATAATAATGATAATTGGCAATAATATGCACATCGTATTTTATTGTAGATACAATTACGTACATTCCATTACTTTTATGAAGTGGCAGCAGTATGGAAAAGAAATATATATTGTAAGAATAAAACGATGCAAACATTAACGATGTTTTGGGGTTTACTGGATGGCCCAAACGCTTCATCGTTCTGGTCGCCCTAGACACGTCCGTTACAATCCGAAAATAGGCAACTGAGGGTCCTGGACTGACTCCTGGACTCCTGATAGGGCCATTAACAACGGCATTAGCCCCTATTACACGTATCCGGTTTCCTATGGCCAACCTGGCCTACGGCGGCGTAAGTAAATTCTGGCTTATGGCTAGAGCTATTACACGTCTTTGAACGGCCGGAGGCAAGTGGGTCAGTGTGGCACTGTTTGTGGTGGGGGAGTGACATGTCTTATCTCGACGAAATTCTCGTTCCTATTGCTCTAGCGTGCTACTTGAAGGTGAAAACAAGGAAAAGGAAGATTTGGTTCAAGCAATGGATGCATAGACGACAAAAATACTCTCATGTTAACTTAATGAAGGAACTTCCACTAGAAAAAGATGACTGGTTTAACTACATGCGAATGGATCACGACACATATTTGGAACTCTTAAGTCAGGTATCGCCTTTAATAGAAAAAAAGGACACTTGCATGAGAGAAGCAAATAGTCAACATAAGCGTCCTTCAGCCCAGATTATCAGAAATTTCTGGATATCTTCTGAAATATGCAACTATTGTCAGAATCTAAGAAATCAAGGCAGAATCTTCTGAAGTTTGTGATGATTTGTCAGTTATTCCCCAAAATTTTATAAATATATACAGAAATCTGGGAAAAAAATTTAAATCATAAACTTCTAAACATTTCCACGGAAATGGAATGAAAAGAGAGAGAGAGAGAGAGAGAGAGAGAGAGAGAGAGATTGCCTGTTCCATATTCCAACACGTTTTAGACGTCACATGGTCTAGGGACACAGAGAGAGATTATGTTCTAAACCGTTTCAAGCATATAGATTTCATTGGCACAATATCGATCCGACTGTTCGAAAGGTACCCATATTGACTGTCACTTTCACCATGTTAACTCTGATTTGAACTTCGGTGTTCTAAGTTTGTTGTCTTGTCGCCTGATTATGTATCTTACGGTAAGATTCTGTCATTCTGTTGTGATTTCATACATAACTACACTTAATTAAATCTGTTATTCACCATTTAGAAGAAATATTGAATTATTTGTTGAAATCAGTTCAAAAAAACAACTGTTTGTGTGTAGGCCTACAGTAGCCATAGCCCATATTTTAGTTTTAGTGAATACCACGGTCTTCATATATATATATATATATATATATATATATATATATATATATATATATATATATATATATATATATATATATATATATATATATATATATATATATATATATTATTAAGCCAATATTATTGAAGTTACGTTTATTTTTGTATTCAGTCAAATAAATTACAATTCATTTAATATGTCAAAGGAAATTGCCAATAATTTACATATTTTAGTTTGTAGTATGTTATTTTTCTACTTTCATGAAAATTCTAATTTGATGCATAGGCCTAAGTATTATTGAATTTTCCTTTAAATTCATGTAAGAAAAGAAATAAGTAGTTAATCACTCTTAATGTAGAATTGATTTTTTTCTTATTTCCTTTGGTATAATCAATTCATGATAAATAGAATTGTCAGAAATTTTTGGTAATATCCAGAAATTTTATTGCAAAATCCTCAGAAATTATTCAGTGACCATCTGGCAACACAGCTTCAGCCACTCAGACTGATGCCATACCATATGGTGAGTAATTACACGCTACGTCCTCAGTCCTGACGTACTTAGACCGTACGGCCAACTTTAGTACTGGCCAAAGTTCATCCGGCCGGCCGTGGATGAGCTTTCATACGTCCGATTTGCTATCACACACTCCGGTTTGAACATAGGCTAGTGTCGCGACCGACGGCGCAGTAGGAAACCGGATAAGTGTAATAGGGGCTTTAGCATTCGCTTTCATGGTCGTTGGACCCACTCTGGTTTTCATGGTCACACATAACGGTAACTGTATTAAATAGTATTACTAATGTATGACACGTATATGCATGATGTCATATTCAAATATTTTGTAAATAATTAGAAGCTGATATGGTGTGAAGAGGAAAACGGCGAATAAGATATTGAGGTTGGCAACGGGCAGTTTAGATAGAGGTTGCTACATTGTGTTGGTGTAGAAGTTTGACGGGTATCTTAGATATTATGACTGGATTAGGTTTAATATCCTCCAGTAAACTCGTAACATAACACATATAGCAATACGGTATGTCGTCCATAAATTAGGTCAGGAACATAAAGGCAATGGGTTGACATATGATATTAATCCAACGATTGGTTGTAAGGTTTAAAGGCCACGCGTGAATGGCAGAGGCAAGAGCCAGTGACATTGCCCTAGGAAGCAGGACAATGCCAAGAGACTAACCTTAAATATATATGATCAGCGCCCAAGCCCCCCCCCCCCCTCCTCACTCAAGCTAGGACCAAGAAGGCTCAGGCAGTGGCTGATGATAACAGTAGGTAGACTTACAGGCTTCCTCAAAACTCCCCTTCCCCCATCCTTAGCTCATAAGGATTGTGAGGTTGCAGACACTAAAGTGGTTACTTTCTTCTTACTTTACTTACTTTACTTTTATGGCTACTTTTCCGGTCCCATACAGCAGGGGAACCCCACTCTCTACAGGACCTCCACTGTCGTTTTACCTTGTTCGTTCAGAGTATTTAACATTTCATATCGCGTATTGTTCATTTACTGTCGTCACTGTCAAAAGATTCATGAAATAAGATAGTCTTCAGTTTCCTCTTGAAAGCCTTAATATCTTCAGTCATTCGAATGTTTCGTGGGAGCTTATTATATAGTCTCGGGGCCGCATATTTAAAGGCTTTGGAGTCTAAAGTAGACATAAATCTAGGTTCCAACAGTTTGAAGCCATCTGTAACTATTCTCGTGTCGACACGATTTGTTGGCTGCGCAATATGTAGCAATTTTTTTAAGTGTTTTGGACGCCCGGTTCTGATAACTTGGTGGCTTATTGTACATATTTTAAATTCAATTCTCGCTTTAATCGGCAGCCAGTGTAGATCGATTAGTATAGGGGTGATCCTTTCCCTAGGTGGGACACCTTTTATCAGTCTGGCTCCTCTGTTCATTATGTTTAGTAATTTCTTAAGTTGCACTTTTGGTAAATTGTAGTAGATAGAGTTGCAGTAGTCAATCATGGTAATAACACAGTTTATCACAACTTTCTTTACAGAATTTTCGTATAGGTACTTTTTTATAGACGCAATATTTCTTAGATGATAACCAGCCGCTTTTATTACATTATTTATTTGGACATTTAGAGACAGGTTACAGTTAAGAAATACACCTAGATCTCTAATTTTACTAGATATTGGCACCGAGTCGTTATTTAAGTTCATCTGAATATCACCTAATTTTCTCACGCAGTTTCTCTTGCCCACCACCATGAATTCAGTTTTTTTTTCCTCATTTAATTTTAGTTGTTCTTGGTAAGGGTAGAGGAGAGACTTAAGCTATGGTAAGCAGATCTTCTAGGAAAAGGTACGAGTTTGAGTGGAATTTGAACTCTAGTCTGGAGGTCACGAGGTAAAGACGTTACAAATAGGCCACAACTACCCTGAGATATCCACGTTAAACAACGTTTGTCCTTCTCTGAAATGACTAGTAGTTTAATTCTTATCAGACTCTGAAACCTCCATAGAATTTCCTGTGAAACATTTTCTTACAGCACACGTGATGAAATGACTGAGTTTGTCCAAGCGACAGTAGTGGAGTTAACATTTGATGACTCTCCTGAACTTCACAAGTTATTTTAAATAATGAAGTTCCTCCAAAGCGAACTGATTATGATATGCAACACGTCATGTCAAGGGAATTCTATACCCAGAGCAGTTCATGTTAAGTTCGGCAAACAACAGCGTTTTCTGAAAATAAAAAAAAAAAAATAAAAATGAGTTTAGTTTATTACGGTCTGGTGACTTTCAATTTATTTTGTTACAGTTTCCAATTATAGTGTGGCCTGTAGGTTAAGTCTGTGAAGCTTTATAAATTAACAGACATGTAGTGGAATAAAAAAAAAATCTTAGTTGATGTAAACGTATTGAAAAATAAGTCGTTCTTCAGTACACACACACGCACACACACATGCATATATATATATATATATATATATATATATATATATATATATATATATATATATATATATATATGTATATATATATATGTATATATATATATATATATATATATATATATATATATATATATATATATATATATGTATATATATATATATGTATATATATATATATATATATATATATATATATATATATATATATATATATATATATATATATATATGGGCCTATATATTATTATTATTATTATTATTAATATTATTATTAAATGCTAAGCTACAACCCTAGTTGGAAAAGCAGGATGCTATAAGCCCAGGGGCTCCAACTGGGAAAATAGCCCAGTGAGGAAAGGAAACAAGGAAAAATAAAATATTTTAAGAATAGTAACAACATTAAAATAAATATTTCCTATAAAAACTTAAACAAAACAAGAGGAAGAGAAACTAGATAGAACAGTGTGCCCGACTGTACCCTCAAGCCAGAGAACTCTAACCCAAGACAGAGGAAGACCATGGTGCAGAGGTTATGGCACTACCCAAGACTAGAGAACAATGGTTTGATTTTGGAGTGTCCTTCTCCTAGAAGAGCTGCTAACCATAGCTAAAGAGTCTCTTCTACCCTTACCAAGAAGAGAGTAGCCAATGAACAATTACATTGCAGTAGTTAACCCCTTAGGTAAAGAAGATTTGTTTGGTAATCTCAGTGTTGTCAAGTGTATGAGGGCAGAGGAGAATCTGTAAAGAATAGGCCAGACTATTGGGTGTCTGTGTAGGCAAAGGGAAAGAACCGTAACCAGAGAAAATTATCCGATGTAGTACTCTCTGGCCAGTCAAAGAACCCCATAACTCTCTAGCGGTAGTATCTCAACGGCTAACT
>NC_090736.1:59281079-59282371 GCF_036898095.1 Palaemon carinicauda | reverse complement strand
CATCATTTTCCACACATTTTCTTCTTTTGCAAGATTTTTCTTCCACTTTCTAATTTTCTGAAATAAGATCCTTTTGTCTCTTGGTATGCACGTCCTTTGTTTATTGTTTTTTTTTCGGTACATATTTTTTCAACAATTTTCTCCAGCATTTTTTACAGTATATCCGTATTTACCTGTATATTATCACTTACAAATACATTTTCCATTCTTTATTCAGTTCTTCATTTATTTCAGACCATTTTATATTCTTACTGTAAAAAATTATATTTTCCATATCCTTCTCAAAGTTTTGTGCTTTTATTAATTCTGCGATCACTTGCTTTGGAATGGACTATCAATTCTATGACATTCTGGTCTGAATTTCCCGTGTTATATACTATTATTTCTTTAACTTAATTCACCTCATTCACAAATACTAGATCTAGGACATTTTCCTTTCTTGTTGGAATGTGGTTTATTTGTTTCATATTATGTTCTAATAGCATATCTTGAAGCTTTTCAAATTGCCTCTTATCTTCTGAGCTACCATTACTCTCTTTTTTATATGTATACATACAACCACTTTCTTCTATCCGTTCTTTCCAATCCACGAAAGGAAAGTTAAAATATCCGGATAGGAGTATATTCCAGTCTTTATTCCAGTCTTTATGGTTCCTACATATATTATCTATTTTTTCTATTATTATGTCAAACTCCTTAGTATTTGGGGGTCTGTAAACTACAATATTCACTAGTTTTTCAAATTCAAATTCTACCGCAATCAATTCACATTGTGTTGCTGTAAGAGGGTTCAGCTGGGTGAGTCCTCCTGTGTGTGTGGAAGGAATAGGATAAATGTTCTTGAGAATGGGATGAATAATTGGTTGGAAATGAGTAAGTATGAACCTAGCATGCATGAGAAGTTAGGGCTAGAAAATACGCAATTAGTCTTAGTTGAATATAAGAAAAAGAAGCATTTGAAAATTTTTAGTGAGGATAAAGTGCAAGGGAAAGTTATAATCATAGGTAGGAACCAGAATAGGCATGGCAAGGGTTGTAAATGTACAAGTGAGTGTGGAAAATAAATGTACTAACACAGATGAATCATGGGCCGAGTATGAATGATACCTATAGTGTGTGAGGTTTTCCTTGGATGATGTAAAAGAGAATATGACGAATGAGAGATAGGAGAATAAGTGGTATGAATGAATCTTTTAATAAAGTAGGAAATGGTTTTGATGAAATGGATGAATTGCTGACGGAAATAAGTGAGATTTTAGGGCCAGATGATAATGAGGTAGAAGGGTTCGTGC